>NW_017305885.1:730665-753851 GCF_001594115.1 Trachymyrmex septentrionalis
TTATTACAATTTTGTGTCAAATTTGTAATATATCCGAATGTTAATTTAACATAATGTGATTACGTTATTTGAATATTTTGTATTAAATTGATATTTAATGTTTCTTAGTATTAAACTAACATAATTTATGAGTAAGTGAAAACAAACATAAAAATAATGTTTCCCGACATAAATTCTAAGACAAACAAATAAAATGTCACTTTAATCGGGTTGGAAATTTAGGAAGATACTTAAAATTTTTATTAGCACAACTACTTAATAATTGACATATTGACAGTTTCGTAAACGAGGTCAGTTACAGGATGATCGAGGGTTTGCACCACATGAAGTACGGAGCGCGAATTTGTGGCTACCCAATGCGATACTATATTCGCAGTGATATACTCGCTCGCTTTGCCGACCAACTCCATAAATACGATGCAGCTGTGCGTATCTCGCACCGCTGCCTCTCGCGGCGTCAAATGAACGGTGGCGTGGTCATATATGCAACATATATGCAAAATCGCGCGAATTAAAAGTATGTGCGTTCTAATTAATCAATCCGCACGCGACTCGCGTTTACCCACCCCTCTTGATTTCGATCGAGGAGAGTGCGCCGTACATTGCACCGCCGCGAGTGACGTTTATTTTCATCGCGTTGAATAACAGCAGATAAATTTGCGAAGGAAATATTACCGCGCGCGTGCGCGCTTTTCTCACGAAATTTTATCTTTTGCACGGCAGAGAGAACGCTAGGCTGAGCGTCGCTATAAATGTTGCGCCATGAATTTCGTTCGTGGCGGACGACGAGCCTTTTTGCCGGCTTTTCAAGATAAAATCGCGGACCATCTGGCGGATATGCGTTTACAATTACCGTCGCGTCGCGAATTGCCTATGTAAATGCCGTTCATCGTGCTCGCGTTTCGAACTGAACTGTGGAGGGTTTTTTTTTTTTTTCATTCGCGATTAATACACGAGCCGCGTCGGGCCAGCGGAATAACCTTCCGGCGAGGATTATCGACCTCGTGTATCGCTCGTTTTCCTCTCTCTTTCGTCCTCTTCCCTTCCTCTCCTCTCACTGCTCCCGAAAACACGCGGATACTCTTATCTGCCGAGTGGTGGGAATAAAAAATGACGTCTGTCATGAATCGGGCTGTTTGAAAATCTCCCAATTGTGCGAAGAAGAGCCGAGCGTCCCAGATTTTCAGTGGTAAGGCTCGGGCATATATCAGCCGAGGCCTCGTTTCCCTTGCGAAATGTTTTACGGAAATATGATTTTTGCATCGACCATTTGACCTCAGCACAAATATATCAGAGGGATTCCTTATGGGCACAAAAAAGGGCTCGACGTGTTCGTGGCAGATGTGATTATCACCATTGACATTTCCAGAGTTAATGCGTTTGCCAACCGTTTCCACCTAACATTCGCGCAAGTCTTGCAAAAAATTTAATCTGCGGCGGACAAATGGTCTATTTATTTAACATGCTTTTATATAATAATTCTTCTTCATCTGACTGTTTCATTTAATTCACGTGTATTAAGACTTGTTATAGCTACGGTATTTTTAGTTTTGCAATTTATTGTAAAGCATGTACGAGTATATAGAATATTTAAAAAGAATAAATTGATGTATTATTTGCCATTTTATAAAAAAACGCACGATAAAAATAACATGCGGAGAGATAGATAGATGGAGAGAAAAGGGGGGAGGGGAGAGATTTGCTGTATTTACAATCGCTATTTTTAATTCCCATTTAGATGAAACACGTTTCTTAGAAAAATAGAACATTTGAAATATGTTGAAGTAAAAATGTAACTAAATTATAATCAACACTGCAGAAGTAAAAATATATGTATAAAATTCAAAAATATGTTTGTCAAAAATATGAAATTTAAGAATTTATTATAATATAACATCGCACGTATAAGAATATACATCTGTTAATAAATATTTCTCTTTCTATGTCATTTTTTGTTGTCCATGTTTTTTTTCATAAAATGACATGCATAAAATTCTTTTTAAATATATTAGATATGTATTGTATTTAACAAATTATTGCAAAATTAAACATACAAATTTTACTAATTTATTCATTGTTTTTGGATATTAATTCATTCGATCTTTTTTTATATGGATTACTTATAGTCACGTAATAATGAAAAATATCTTTCGTTACAGAAAAATGTTTTTCATGCAATCGTTTCACAGTTGCTTCGGACTAATGGTTTCGTAATCATGAAAATTCACAGGTATGACTTTTTCATTCGTCCCCGATCGTGCGTTGATTAAAAATTTCTATATCTGCAGCACTATTACTTCACGTACTCGCTCGCGTGTTTGAAAATAGTAGCGAGCCCCGGAAGTTTTTCATTGCAATATTCTTATTTAATGCGCCGCATAAAACACTGTACCGCGCTGACATATAACGGACACGCGCAAATTAGATTAATGGAATTCGGTTTAATCAGTCGGATTATTACCTTTACAGTACATTAGCTATTTTGTTTGCAATTCCTGAATGTGAGAATACCAATAAATAATTCTGTATTTATTAACGACTATCCTCATATATTTAGTCGGAGCCACATGTGTTTCAAATTCTTCATTTTCTTTTTAATCCGATTAAGTATGGTATGATAGTTACGTAAATTATGTACTGAAAATTGGAATGTTTCTGGGGTAGCAAATCACGTTTAACGCATTTTATCCGTTCTCTTGAATTACCGCAATTTTTATTTTTTAATCTCTGAAAGCACCGAAGATATTGCTCGTCAATTTTTCTACAAAAAAAAATCCTTTCTCTCTCATATAACAAAAAAAAAAACATACATTTTCCTATTATCTTCAAAGTGAACTACCGATAAATAGTGTTTCTGTTCTTATAGTTATGAAGCTACGGAAATAATAATTTGTGGAAACTGAGATCTTGTTGCTCGTAATCTTTGCCTTTATGGTTTCACCGGACGTGGTGTACTAGTTTATATTTTCACAATAAAACCTGTTCTATCTTACGTGGCGCTCTCTTTCGCGCTCATTTTTGTACATTTAACGCATGGGTTAACGTCACGGGCAAGTACTTCCTGCAGAGAATGCCTTTCTGTTGCGAAATAAAAGGTAGCGAACACAATTCAACAATCTTTCTGTTAAAGGAAAAGAGGAAGTAATCGAAACCCATCTGTCCTTCCTTTGACTATCGATTGCAATATTCTTTCTCGATACTAACAATTCGCATACAATTCGTGTCTTTTTATTTCTTAGTTAATTTTGTTTGAAAAATGTTCATATAAAAGAACAGTAACGATACCAACGTAACAAGTATAATTTCCTCGGCGGTTACTGATTTTTCTTTACAATATGACTTCTTTTTACAATCATAAAAATTGACGTTCGTACGTCAGTTTCTTCTAGAAAGTGACGTAAAATATTCAATGCATAAATGCAATACAACGTCTTCATACGTCGACTTTTGCGGGATGCCTGATCGCAAAGAACAGCCTCGTGGAAAAAGCGCGGGTTCGTTCAGAATCGACGACGTCATCGTCGCCGTCTATTGTCGTAATTCAAGTTCTTTTCCTCGCCAGCTTGTCAAACACACGGGTGTTTCCGAAAGTGTCACCTGCTCGCTGAGGGGCACGATATATACGCGTTTCGAACTGAAATGCTATTTGCACGAGCCACTTTGACCCGTGCTTATCGTAAACAAGCGCGCGTCAATCTCGCTTAAGGGTCTACGCATCTTAACTTTTCAGAATTTCTCCAGTAAACTGTAATCGTATTTGCGATTTACCTATATTTTTTATGCAAATGTAATTTTAACAATTTAGTATAAAACCGTTAATGTCAACTTATTAATATTAACTTGTTGAAAATTATTACAATTTATTAATTAATCCTCCGCAGCTGACGGTAAATCTATTGGATCCATTCAATTATATTCTTTATATTACAGCTGCAAATATGAATTATTGTTATATTAAAATAAACTTGGTATTCATATATTTATACGAATTACTTTAGTTTCTTAATTAATGCAGTCTTTTTTTTTTTTTTTGTTAGTTAATCGATATAAGTACAATGGTTCTCATTGACCCAGCGTCAGTTAACTGTTACAGATTTGGACGTCAGCTTTCGGAAGATTAAATACAAGAATATCGATAAAACTATTTATAACGATAAATATAATAAATTCAGAACTTATACATATTATGATATTTATTTTTTTAAATATATGTCAATTTTGAATAGCAAAATGTGGCCGATACGCAGATAAGTTATGGCATATGCGTCTCTCTTACCATAATGCCGGATCATCCTCTTATGTATGTTTTATGCCGCATCACTAAGCACCTGTCTCGATCGTGCTTACGTTGGAGCTTTCCGCAGAGCGCGAGAGGCTATAACTCGCGTCGCGACGTGCCGTGGCACGTTCGTGACCGATGATATACGTAATGACATTCGATAACGTGTCAAACGGTGCGTGGACGATAGCTTCGTGGACGTAAAGCCATTTCGGGGAGTCGAGCTAGCGTGAATAGCAAAACAGTCGACACGCACATAGCAGGGTAATTTGTATGGAGCTCATGCAGGAGGTTTTGGATGGTGAACAGAGGGATAAACTTTCGCGCGCTACCATCGCTTCTAATTTCGATACGGACGCTGAATCGACCTTTCTGTAAATTCGAGCTCATAAATGCCAACGTGACGACGATTGGGCGGGAAAAAGTAGAAAAAAGCAACAAAAGCATCAGCAGAACGATCAATGCTTGCATTAGCATTTTTTTTTTTTACATTTTTACAAGACTTAGGTACCGTTTCTTTTCATGCCCTCATATTATAATATTGATATATTAATATGAACGACATAAACGACCATTTGCATGAAAAGAATTTGCCTGAAATTGTTCGAAAGCAATTACAATTATTAACGTTGAAAAATGTAGTTAGTAATTTAAAAAAGTGTTTTTAGTTCTCATTTATAGTTATACTATAGTTTCGAAAACGTATCACCGAGTTATATAACGAATGGAATTGTTGGCCCCTTTGTAATATTTATTTTTAGAAATTATTTTTAGAAACTATATATAAGTACATTCTTTTGTAATACATGCTAGTAAAAATGTTGAATTTCTTTCACAATATACTGTTTAATTTATTTTATTCTGTTCAATCGTTAAAATAACAACCATCTAGTTTCAGCAACTTTCCAATTGTTATCCTACTTTCTAAAATCTCTGGAGTGGAATCTAATTCTAAAGAGTGACAATTGAATCAGTTGAAAAAGAGTGACTCAATTGTCAATTTCTAAGAGTGAGATTTAATTCTTTAGAGATTTCACTCAAAAGATTTTAGAGAGTATATATATATAAATATCTAATTCTTGAATTAACATATAGTATTATAAACATTTTATGCAGAAATTAACGCTCGTGTGGCCGATTATTTTTCACATAGATCAGTTCAACGAAAATAAAATGTTATTTATAATGTACAAAAGTAAAAAACAAAATAAATCGTAAAAATAACCGTAAGAAATGAAGACTAAACATAATCATAAATCTTATAATAAAAACTTTACCAATTTTAAACTCTAATAACTTTGCACTACGACTTAAATTGCATGCCCTTATAAACACGAATGATTTTGTCATCATTCTGGAAATAAAAGACAAGTTAATATCTTTCCAATAATAATGCTTTAAGTTTTAATAAACAAAAAAAAACACATATAAACTTTTTTATCTACTTATCTAATGCTTTCAAAAGAAAAGAATTATTATGGAATCGCGAATAAATGCAGAATTGTGTTAATTTATCCACATCGTATAAATGTTCGCTATATACATATGTGGAATAAATATTGTTAAAGTAAACAAAAGCTTCTTTAATGTATAAACACATTTTCATTGAAAGTGTGTTTATAATTTATATTAAAAAATGTTTTGTTCAGTACAAAAATAAACTAGGCTCTAACGAAGAGAATCATGGTAGAGTGAGGTTAACGTGTTGTCGACTGCTAAGCTGACATAATTTTTTCTGGCCGCTTTGCTGATATATATATATATATATATATATATATATATATGTACGTATACATACAATATATATAAAAGTAAGATATATATAAAAGTTAGGTCGATGTCGATCGATGTTATCGCAAGTTCTTTTAGAGTGAAGAGCTCAACCAGGATATATCTAAGCTATTAATTACAGAAACGTCAGGACCAGGAGGGTCAAGTTGTCTCGAGATAGAGGTCAGACGCGAAAGATTCGCGCAAATGCCGTGCGCACAGCGACCGGTTTAATCTTTTTATCTTTAAATCGTGTGGCTTCCGTGCTATTTATAATCCATAGGTACTTCTGGGAATTGGTCTGGGCACCTGTTTCGAGGTGTGACACGTGAAGCCCTAAGAAAAAGGCCGCGCGAGGCAAGGCGTTTCATCTAACGTACCATCTGTATTACTTGACGTCGTACTTTCTTTCTGTGAAAACGGGATGCAATACCCGGGGCGTCCAAACGCGAACGTGACAGACGACAGATTGGCCGGTGTACTTACGTCGATAAGAGGACGGCTCCGTACCGAGAGCGCGCGAAATGTTTCGCAAATACATACGCGTTTTCAGCAAAGAAGATGGGAAAAATTTTGTACGGCTTTTAGCACAGAGAAACGTATATATTTTCTTATTCTCCACCATAACGTCTCGCGCCCGTCATGCAGGTAATGACATATCATTTGTAAACTAAATGTAGTCGGGCGTTATATCGTGAAAATCACACGGAACTTCAACCGTAACGTATAATCAATGTGCGCAGGTATACCTTGCGGCCTGCCTTTTCATTTGCATAGCGATTCAGGGAATAAAGTAGACATGCTATGAGTTTATTTCTCTTTCTGAGGTAGTTTTTAGATATACATATATCAGGATATATAGCTAATGATACTCCTTACATGTACGAATTTACTCGTATCGTTGCAGAGAAATAAGAGAAAATTGTTAGTCGCGGAAATACTGGTGATATCGCGCTAGAAAATATAACGGCCAACGGCTAACGTTAATCAATTACGTCGTAACGTTAATAAATCCCGCGCAACATGATTATAACAACGAGCGTTTTAAAGAAACCGACCGAGAAAATCTATTATAAAAATCTCTCTTAGCCATTCAAGACGCCGGCTGGTGTTACGGCCATTAATTACAGACGTCCTATTAACACGTATTTCAGCCCCCAGAAGCAACGACGATGGCCACAATATCCCGCTTTTTGCATCGTGCCATCGTCATTCTCGAATCTCATGGAGAATGCAAAGGGATGGAGAGGAAGAAAAGGATCAGCCCGGTCTGGTTCGCGAATGTGCCCCTTAAGAATTTCCGAGGACCATGTACCGAGATTGGTCCAGAACTGTTTAGAATAGTACGATTCGCTCGAGAATGGAAGCTTCTTCTCTCGTCATAAAAGCTCCGGTCATAATGAGTTCTTTCCACCGCCTCCGTGCTTTTGCTTTGCTAGAGAGAGAGAGAGAGAGAGAGAGAGAGAGAGAGAGAGAGAGAGAGAGAAAGATGCTTTCGCTCAATGATTTTCGCGAGTATAAGCCTCGAAGTAAGACGCGTTAACGTGGAAACACAGTAAAATGTGCTGGTGGGTAGAGAGAATAGCAAGAGAAACGTGAATACGAGGAACCACAACGGTTGCCTGGCTCAACTTATTCGTCACTTTCGTTGCGGGCAATACAACCATCGCGAAGGGCTTCTCTATTGTGTACAGCAACGACGGTCGGGAATTGCTGCTGCTGGCTGCTGCTGTTGTGACCTCATGTCGACGACGTGTCGTGCACCACGTGTCGACGGGGCGTTCGATTATATCGCTGACACGAGTCTGGGCTTCTATTTATTTTTAATCGAAGAGGGGCGAGCGTGGGAGAGCGCGCGTCGCTCTTGTGATTAACGCGCTCCAGATTCGCCGTCAGAGAAATCGCGCTCGGCAGGTGTGTACGGTGTATATTCGATCGAAACAAAGAGTAGAATGGGTCAACAGTGTCTTCTAGAACAGGCAAAGGCGATTATGTGTGCTCTGAATCTCGAAAAGATCCCATCGCAAAAGATACCAAGACGTTCTATCTTCTTTTATTCAAGAAAAATCAGAATAATTAACCCATTCAGACAGGTAAATAATAAATATGAAAGTAACGAATCAGATACGTTATAATTTTTTGCAATAAATATATTTCAAAATGTCCATTCAGTCTAAAATAATTATTATTTATTTAAAGGTATATTAAGTTGCGATATTTATATTTGCTGCAGAACACTATATTCTTAACAAACGTTTAAAAATTTATGTACTCAATTTATTATTTTTCTGTTGTATGAATGGTAAAAATAGATTTTGTTCTCTATAAGTTCCAACATTTATAAAATAAATATGATTTTAATGTGAGTTAATAATAAAAGCGATATTGCTTGATATCACGGAATTTTTCAATAATAACACATAATAAAAAATTCTCATGCTTTTTAATACATTTATATCTACGTATATACAGTAAAGAAGATTATTATTACGAATGCTTTTGCAATCAATGCCCTATTACGTTAGCATTCTCATTTTTTAAATAAATCGGCATTCTTGCTCTTTCCACGAATTTTAACGAGATTCGGGTGATCATTTACTTTCCTTGCATGATAAATTCGAATTAGTTGTTCTCGATAAAATTGTTCAGAACAGCTTTGAAAAGTAATACGTCCTATCAACTGATTTGATCGGTTATTGAATGTTTGACTTGGGTGAGACATGGACGATGATCGATAGAACATCGTGTTACACGTTATTAAAATACTTTAGTGATAGCTGTACAATTTATCTTAGCCATCGCTTCCCAGTAGGGAGGGGACATGAGATAAAAAACGTCTCCAGCTCTTCTCTCGTCACTTGCGCGAAAGTCATCGGTATTGTACGGGTCATTGGTATGTAGGACGCACGTGGATCGTTACAAAGTCTCTGCCAGTATTCATAGGATGTACCAATGATGAGTTAACGGGAAAGAGGATTGGGCTTCCTGCAGTTCGTCGAAGTGATTCGAAGATGAAACGAGCAGCGAAACATTTTCATTTCCCCGCAGGGTTCAGGACGACGACGCGCCGACGTTCTGAACTCCGCCACTCTCTTGTTAGCCCAGTTAAATCCGAGGTAGAGTTAATTCGGTTTGTTCCATGGTTAGGAATCTAGGAACCTATTGGACTTTGCTTTACGTGACTGACCGTTCTGATAGTAGTAATTTCTTGATAGACGCATGGCGAGAAAGTCATTGCAAACGCTTTGATGTAATGCATCGTGTTATGGATGAAATTAATTTACGAAATTAACTTGATTTCAGTAATTACTTTTTGTTTAGATCGAATTAAAGTTTTATGAGCGAGAAAAACACTACTTAATGTAAAAAAAAAGAACTAATTTATTTCTTAAGTTTACTAACAATAAATATATATATATATATAATTCAATAATTTATAAAAATATTCTATAAAAAGAAAAACGACATTATCTAGTGCATATTAATAATCAAAAGAAAATCCCTAAATTAGTAAGTTCGTTATTATTGTATCTTTTAAAAAGAAGTTTTATTTATTAACACATATCTTTTTAGGTCATGTAAAAAGATTTTTATTCATCCAGATGTGACGTCTATTTGATATAAAAATTATGTATGTGACATGTTAATTTAATATACAGTCAATATTGATTATTACATTACATACGGCATATTATTTTTGAGAATGTGCAAAATCTTGTTATGACTTTCAACATTCATAAAAATAATTCTTTATTTAAACGATGGAGAGGTTTAAAAGTGTCTCATCGTGCATAAAACAGCGCAACACTATCGTTATTTAATGCTCGATTTGACGCGATGGTATCACATAAATTTAACGACGCGGCATCAAATATCGTCATAAGCAGAGAGGAATATCAATATTTAATTCCTAAGTTTGAGATCGCGGATATAAGGCGATTTCTAGACTGCCGACAAGTTAAATAGGTATAGATAAATTCTGTTTGTGTCGATTTTCAGTTTATTAATAAGCCGATAAGGGGTCTGAAACGCTACTAGAAACATGAATATAACAAGGGATTGCGGTACTTAAGAGGAGTCATACTACGTGTAAAATGGTCCTCAACCTCAGACTTTTCGCTAGGAAATATCCGCGGGATGAGGTCATCCGCTTTAAACCTTTGGTCGATCGTAGTATTGTATATCGATGTGGCAACTACAGTCTTAGCAATATTTAAAGCGCAGTTGGTTTTTATCGCGACGTGTAATTGTAATAGTTACTTTTTCTGAATGCCATTCAAGAACAATGTATTTTTGTATAGAGACGACGATGTGCATGTTCTTTAATATGTATTGGTTATAAATAGTCCGTTCTCTTCGCAATAGAGAATTCCGTGTAAATTTAAATAAAAATTATATAATCTCAAGATAAAATTATTTAACCAGTTCCAATTAATTAAATATATCATTTATTAAAAAAATTTAAATAAAATATAGGGAGAAAAATATGCAATTTATAGACAGATAAGTAATGTTATATGTTCTTAAAATAATATCTCCAATATAATATATTAAGAACTGTATATGTGATAATACAAACTATAGAAATCAAAGCCTTAAACGGTTTAGCTGGATCTTTAGCTTGTATGATTCCGTGCGAGAATGCAAGAGATTCGACTCCCGGCCGAGGTAATATTTTTTGCAATAAGAATTAATTATTTACAGATTTTAATATGTCATTCAACATTATTATTAAGTTCGTTTCGAAGATGTGAATAAGCATCAAAAATTTACAATATTAAATTGCTATTCAATTTAACTCGTGATATTACTGCGGTAGTTTAATAGAGTTAGCGTTTCAAAACCGAAAAATTATTTCTAGGGACTACATACGTAGTATATAAATTCACATGAGAATCATAAGCATTGAGATCCAATTAGACTGTTTAACTTTAATTTCTATAGTTTGTAATATCTCCAAGTTAAGCTTTTTTAAAATAAAAACTATACCATATTTTCAAAATTAATTATTATTTCAGTAAAATCGTGATTTCCTCTCGCAGTATAATCCTTGAAATTTTTGTGAATGCGAGTGTTTTATTAAAATATATATATGCAATAAAACTGCGCTATGTGATGGAAACCTTATTTTGCTTCGTTAAAGCAGTAAAAATTCATCACTGTTGTTCAATTATACATATAATATCAAATGTGGCACACATCCCATTCATCATGTCAGTGCTCCGTTTTAACAAATAGATATATGAAACAGAATGATTATTTGACTTTCCAATTTTCTCCAGATTAAAATATATGTTCCAAAAAAATGTAGAAAATATTCGCATATCGACTTCACAATGTATTTAAATATTATGCGATGTATACATACAATAAATTTGTTTGGTAATATTGAAATATACATATAATGACGCGTTATAGTTTTTGGCGCCGAGAAATTGTAGCATATTCACATAAAAATTTATTGATGAATCGAATGTTCTTTTACCTGTTAAGAAAGTCGCAATTTTCTTTAACCATTGAGAGCAATGGTAAATGGTTTCTCTCTGTGAGAGGAAAGGTATTTGTTCGTCGTTCAGAAAATACCAATACCTAGCACATGATTGAATACATAAAGGAGGGAAGGTCTTTCTAGACGAGGAGAGACGAGGAAGATTTCTTTTCACGTACATAAAATAATTTCTACTTGCGAACGTGCGCTTTCATATTTCGAGGGGACGCGGATATTATGTGACATAGGTATCTTACATCTCTTATGGAGTGGTGGCGAGAGATTCCATGTGAAAAGTGAAGTCCCTTCGAAAATGCGCACGGCGATCCTATCACTGCCCATGGCGGTGTGTGCTATGATGGTCGGTCAGTATAGACGGATAAGACGAAAATTCGATTTGAGCCGTCGTCAGCTTGTATCACGTATCCGCGGAAATGATCGTTTTTACTCGAAATAAATTTCGCCAACGTGAAGACGAGCGACGAGCGGAATATCTCTCGGCAACACGCGATCGCAGGGGACAGGGTTTCTAAACGTAAGGGTACGTGTGGCACCCCACGTCCCTACG
The DNA here is from genome assembly GCF_001594115.1 of Trachymyrmex septentrionalis. Classification (NCBI taxonomy): domain Eukaryota; kingdom Metazoa; phylum Arthropoda; class Insecta; order Hymenoptera; family Formicidae; genus Trachymyrmex; species Trachymyrmex septentrionalis. Next base: position 742,771 of record NW_017305885.1, read on the forward strand.
GTACCGTCGAACTCCTCCTTTCTTTGACTCTTGGGAGACTTTAAAGATTCCAAGTTAAAACCATACGGACGAGAGAAACGCTATTCTGAAAATTGCATTCCCATGACTGGAACATTTCGCCACCATAATGTATCACTCTCGCTTCACCTCGACTGAACCTGGAAGATTCCATCTTCGTTTCTACCTAACAGCCATTCTGGTAGGATGTTCCAGATCGAAAGAAGAGTCATGTGTGTGTGAGAGATTAAATGGTTATAGAAAATCAGAATAAAGGGGGAAGAAATCTGGTTTTGTTTACTTATATTATTGTACATACTATATATATATAAATTATATATGTATAAATATTATAATACAGTAATACAATATTTTAAATATTATGTATTTATTATAGTAACATGTTATTCGCAAAGCCCCAAAATATTTAATGTAAAACGTTAATAGTTTACTTCAAGTATTAAAGATAGTCAATTAAGGAGACATTAAAAATGGATGTTGAGCGGTTTTCTATTATTCGTTTTTTTACCTATTTATATAAAAATTTAAGATTAATATTTAGTGTTTATAAAGACAAAGTAGATATCGCTTTATATAAAAGCTTTAAATTATTAATTACTCCATTGGCATTACTATTTGTCGTAGAACGTTATAGATACCTGTTAAAATAATTACGTATGACACGTATTAATGTTCGTTCGCGTTTATTCGTAACTATTTAAACGTGATATCGATCGTTAAGAATTATAGATTTCTTTGTCAAGGTTTTATACATCTACATATAATAAATGAATTATCTAGCAAGGAAAAAAAAAGCAAAAAACATAGATTAATATTTCAGTTCATTTAAAACAGATTCTTCTATTAGGTATAATAAATTCTCATTTATTATGGTACATTAAGTCTATTCTATTGAAATGCCTATATGAATTAGATATTTCTTTCTTAACTGTTAAATTCCTCCGGTGACTTTATTTTATTTTCATTAATTATGTGAATTCCAATAACAATGTTCGTATTTTTTGAATTTATAAGGAATATTTGGAATATAAGGAGAAATGGATTCGGTTAAAATGGAATCACATGCCTTCTCACTTTTTGTGATATCCAATATTTGATCGCGTTATATATATTCCAAAAATCTGTAGAAATATAAGGAATCGAAATAACATTCCGTTCAGGTTTTCATATTGCGCGATAGAAAATGCTATAATCTTTTTATGACGCCGCCGATTCCACTGGTGCTTTGAACGGGAAACCGCAATTTCCACTCGCGTACCACCCGGTATTCCCAGTCTCGCATCTGCGTGCGCGGATACACACGCCGACCTTATTTCAAACATATGGTACGCTATATCCAATTTGAGTTTTACACTGATCAACCGTCAGACCGTATCTATTCAGAAGGGAGTCTTTACATTTATGAGAACAAATTGATTCTCCCCCATAGTTTCGATCTTATAAAATATTTTAAGACATATCGTGCTTTGTGAAAATTTACCAGCAATGCTATCGACGTTCCCGGCTTCTGGGTCGCGCACATATCCCGTGAGAGTGAATAATATAGCGGTTTCCGCAGTACTTCCAGTGCACTTGTTGATCGAAAAAATCGCAATTTGCATTTGCCATCCGACTGATGAAAGATACACAACCGCAGAATTTGTTATTGGCGAACGATCCTATTAACGTCCGCAATACGAAGAAATGAAAAATCGTTTTCACATATAATTTAATCTCGTACGTTACCACCCCTACTGAATAAATCCGTATAAATTTGCAAAAATCTTTATTGCTTCGTTATATTTGCTTATTTTTTCGCGGGTAATTTTTTTCTTTGTACTTACTCGCGTGCACATCCATTTATCGGATTATTCGTGCAGAAATTACCGGCCATCCGAAAGTTTCACGCAGAGATACGTACGTTGCGTGTTAGCTAGAAAATCCCTATCTAATTCTGACAAACAAAATGCTACGTTTCGAAATTCTCTTTTCGTCGTAGCCGCAACGGCTACAAACGCAGTAATCATCCCGTGGAGCGTGACGGATTCTAGCAGCTCTTTGAACTGGGAAACCGCAATTTCCATTCGCGCGTAGGCGCCCGTAGGTTGCAACCACGGGAGACACGTGTGCACGCACTTATGCATGTAGAAGCTCGGCGTCCGAATGGGAACAAAAGGGCCATGATAGTCACGAGAGGGTGGCCCCCGGCAGAGAACCGCGGAAAACTGATTTCCTCTTTTCCATCGTTTGCAATTGCCCTCCTGCCTGTACGATCTAGAGTCCAGATTCTAGACCGTCTGAAATTGCACGTTGACTTGACTATCTCGACATAAGCTTCTGAGTAATTCTTCCCATCTTTCTGTCCCGTTTCTGTCTGTTTCACGCATACACATGCGCGTTTTTTCTCCCCTCTCTTCCGTTCACATCTCTCGCGCGCAAAGCTTCCGTAGACAGCTCGCCATAAATTAGACACCTATTATTTCACGCGTTGCCGGAGTTTCCTCCGGCATTTTCTTCTCTTTGGTGCACGAATCTACCGTGTATTCGTTTCTCGCTTTCGTCTGCGCTTTATTTCCATCGCGCACTCGTTTACACGCACTTTCCAACTTCCTACCCCCATCCGTTTTCATTACCTTTTATCGCCGTCGGATTAGCCGTCTGTTTTAGTTAGTCTGAGTAGAATCCTTTTGGTCGCGTTCCAAGCAGCGTCGTTGTTTAATTTCCTTATAGACGCCGCTGCTCTTTCCTTTTCTCTCCTTCTTTCGTTTATGGTGCTCTTAACCATTTACACGTCGTTCTTTTTATTGTTATTGTGCTCAGTAATTATCATCAAATTGTTGCTTGCTACGGTTCCAGCTATTTCATTAGTTTGTCTGTTAATGACAAAGGGTTGGAGACTTCTTAACAAAAGCATTCGATATATCCAGCATGAAGTTTCCGTATAAATTCCATTAATAAATCCTCCGTCATTAAAATGTACAATATATTTTCTAACTCTATGTTTTACTTATTTGAACAAATCCCAGACACGTGGCGTGACTTAAAAATATACAATGCACTTTTCTTGGTTTTAAGTTTCTTTAGGATTTCTCGAGTATCATCAAAGGATTTCTTCGTCGCTCGTTCAGTCTGTCTTTTCCCTCCGTTTCCGTCTATCTATTTTTCTTTCGAGTTCTGTGCTTGCTTTTCTTCACTTCTCGTCGTCTTCCACTTTCTTCTCTCCCTTCCGTGCTATCTTTCTTTGTGCGACGTTGAACTTCCTTCTTCGTTACGTCTTTATGTCGCGGCTTCTTCCTTCGACTTACTTCCCCGATTCTTTGTTTAGTTTCGCGCACATATATATCTACACTCAAAGAGAACGCTGTCCGTAAAATAGTCATTTTATACTTGGCTACTTGTTCCATATGTTGTCGAATGAGTCATTCCGTTTCCAATAGCAGCTACATAAATGATAGAAGATCCCGACTCTATTCGGACTTTGCTTGTCCTCTACAATTGGCTCAGATTCTTTTTCCTTAGTGTATTCTCTTCATTTCATCTCTTTTCGTAGGAGCTATTTTTATTATTTCCTCTCCTTTACATTTTCTTATATTTGTCTTTCGATAAAAACAGAAATATCCGTTCTTTTATCTCCTTTGATCTCTTCTCTTTTTTATGAAGAGAATTCAGAAATATATTCTTCGCATATCTCTTGACAATTATATAATATCACCGGTCACTACAGCAAAAACTCGTATCATTAAAAAGCATTTAGATAACAGAAAAAGACTAGCTTTCTAGTTTTCTAGCAAAGTTAGCATAAATGAAGTACAACTTGTGTTATAGATAGAATAGAACCCATATGTCTATAAAAAAAATAAAAATTCTCTCACTTCATATCGACTTAATATCCTTTTTACAATTCTTTATGCTTCTATAAATACACGCATACTCAAAGTACACGTGAAGCGAACTTCGCGTTCGACGGATTTTTCCATGCACGGTTATCGTTTGATGCGACTACTTCACTCGATCCGTACAGACTCGTATATGCTCTTCTACATTATTCTGTGCCGAGCGTTTAAGGGGATACAGTCCCGGAGCGCCTAATATAAACGTGTCTCCTCCCCTGTTCTTCGTCCGCTTCACTCGGAAAGAGACAAAGAGAGTCGGACTCGTTTTCTCCGTCCCTTTTTCAATTTCAACCCCCGTCCACAGTTTCGTCTTCTCTCGCGTACACGCGCGTATTGCGTTTTCCGCCATTTCGCCTCTCGCGGGGACTTTTCTTTCTGTCTACAGCGGACGTGTCCGCGTATATAGCCGAGCGGAGACGCATTAACTCGCAAGTGCTCTCGGATACTATCCGAGGATAACGGCCTCCTGTGTTTCTTTCCTGGCGGCGGCGGCAACCGGCCCAAGTGAGAGAGCCACTCCGAGCCGTTTCAAGAAGACTTAAGAATGGGAAAAGCGGAGAAGGATGGCGGCAGGACGGAGGTTGTTTTGCGCCGGGGTCTCGCAGTTTAACGACTATTCACTTGAATCGAGTCAGTAATAACGCGCGCGCGCATGCAATCCGTTGGAATAAGGAAACGTATCTACAGAGGAACTTATGCAACATTCAAGCGCTTCTTTCCGCCTTTTTGGAGGACGCTCTCGCTGCATTTCTATTCGTCGAGGCCGTCGCAAGTTAGCGCGTTCAATGACATTATACGTAACACTGCAAGAAACTCCTTTTCTCGAGGAAGATACGACAGACTCACGCTTTCTTGCAACTATTACTTCCCTTCTTGTTAGTGACTAATGCAATATATAATTGCAACAACAAAATTTAAAAATATCCACGCTTTTACATGGCACTACTACGTATTGTAAATGTAGTATTGATTTTCTTGCAACTTTAATGGTTAAAAGTTTTGAAAATAAATAATTTCTTTTTTATTTTAAGTTATGTATAAGGTTATGTTAATTTTTTAAAAGTTGAAGTTGGAATAAACTATTATACAATACTTGAAATGAGATAATCGTACTCAATATAATCTAGTATCCAATAGGACTCGCTGTTTGTGATATTTATAAATAAAGAATTAATAAATACAATTGAATCTTTAATGCGGTAATTACAAATTACCGCACAGAAATTTATATTTTTATGCACTTGCCCTTATTTTATTATTGATTAAATAATCGGACTCGAAAGTCCGATCAATATTATTGTAATATTTGTTTTTACGTGATGGATTTAATAAATAGTATGTCGTACAGGTTGTTCATATCACTTATTTGCATCAATTAATTATTCAGTGCATACTGTTGTTATCAATGAAACCAAATGTAGAACGTCGTAATTATGATTTAATATTTCATAGATAAGTTATTTAAGTCATTGCTTTCTATAATATGCCAAATGATTATATTTATTAATTCCGACAATTCATATTATTGTAGCTCTATATTCATATTTCACAGTAGTATATTTAGTTTCTATTTTTACCACAAAGTGTGTTGTTTATAACCAAAAACAGAAAACCATTTATACGGTAAAATCAATAACTATGTTCAACAGAGATCAGTTTTGCAATTGTTGCATAATTCTTCAATACGATTGGACCAATTCCTCACTGGATCTAAATGTATAAACCAATCATATTAAAAAAACAATCACATCAACTGTGATGCTCTGTGTAATGTTTTTTTTTTTTGGTGCTTTTGTTATTGCAAACAATAGATTTTAATCTAACAATATCTATTAAATATTGTGGAGATAGATAGACAAGTGGATAAATAGATTGTTTGCAAAATCTGTTATCTTTAATTAGATTGCTTTGTGAAGCTCGATCATGTATCATGGATTTCAATTATAAATTATGTCTTCCGAGCGTCCTGCAATTGCGGCTAACAACAATCACAATTGATCTGCGACGATTGTAACGGCGTTAATGCATTGGTTGTCATAGTGGACAAAGACACACGTCGACGTACGGATGGCAAAGGACGTCGCGTGACAGTATCGTTTCGAGAACCTTCCATGGGGTTGGTGGTTCTACTCATCAAAGGGTATCTATATTAATGAGATAGCGTGCAGCGCCATGCTGCCGCGCCGACCGCCCTTATTACACGCGAGTGGATGATTTTCGGCGCGCCATGCGGGAGTGGTTGACAAGATGCAGTACGCGAGTGTATTATCAAAATTCATGAAGCTCTTTACGAGGACCTAACCAGCTAGACAACCATCGTTTGACAGCAAATTTAATCTCTTCGAACAATATCATAATTTTATAAATATTTTGTTTAAACGTTCATAATTTTTCCATTAACGTGCATTGAGAAAAATTTATAATTGAAAAGAAACAAACCCCAGAAGATTGTAATTATATCAATCAGAATTCGAGTTATCTCACTCAGAATTATAATTTGAACTAGAATTATAAATTCAACCAGAAAAATTTTGATTTGCCCATTTTCAACTAGAATTTCAATTAATGTAACCAGACTCTCTTTCCAGTGTGAGGAAAATTATAGTCAATTTTCTCCCGTTTAAACTTTTAATTTCGACGAATATATAAAATGCCCAAAGGAGAAAAGAAAAGAAAGAATAACGAGAATTACGATTTTAATTAATAAAACTTTTAAGTATGCATTTTTATTTTATAATTAGAATTGTATTATCATAAACATAATAATTTATTTATAATTTCAGATATAGCGGAAGAATATAAACGATGATAATATGTATCTTATTCTGCTATATAATTTAAAAAATAATTTATGCAATATTCTGTGTCTGTTAATTGAAGAAAAAATTATACAAAAGATTTTAATGCACTGAGAAAAAAAATTGTCCATGTGACCTAATTAATTAAGTTTGTCTTTATTTGTTTTTCTCCTTTGAAGAATGTATATATTTAAATCAAACATATTATATTTGACTTAAATATATACATTCTAAAATTAATAAACAATTAATTTAGTGAACTAAACAATTTTTTTTTCAGAGTGTGCATTTATTGCATATTTCATTCCGATGAATATTACGGATTCATGAAACAATTTTCGATGCATACGAAACAGTAGATAATATTGTGAGCGTTACTATAATTAGGTATAAAGGTTCGTTTAACAAATTAATCGTATAAATGCGTTACGAACCAAGTGCATGCGCCAGATGCACCTCGTTCAGCACTCGGACCACGTAGTGCGCAGCAAACATCTCTTGCCGGTCGACTATCTATAAAACATGTCCTCACCTCGACAGTTCTGAATATAATCCAAAGTGCTGCAAGCATCTATTTCGCAAAACAAAGCTTTCTCTTCTGGTTGCCGCCCACGGATGGCCGTTCGGTATATGTCTTTACGCAAGACTCGTGCTGTTCATTTTATTTGGAATCTACTTGGTTGCTTCGAATGCATTCTTAAGGTTACGTCGATTTTCGAAACTCGTTGCGCATTGCACAGGGCGTTGGATCGCGCAACGGCGAAAGAGAGACTGAGGATGAGGGGAAGACGGAAGGAAGGGGGTGTGCAATCGATGCACACTATGCAGGAGAAAGAGCCGACGAGCTCGTCTGTGTAGAAATTCTCGATTTGAATCGCGAACAAAGTTTAGTTAATTTTGATAAATATCGTGCCACTTTGACGATATATAGATGATGTATAACTCTCGTTGCTGAAACTTCTTCTTAAGCCGTCTCTTTATGAGCAATATGAGTTAAAGTGTAAATGGCGTTGCTTTAGTTCTCTAATGTGTGTGTCTATTTTTACATTCAATTGATGCAAAACAACGCGTTTAATAATTCAAATTGTAATGTTGGCACAGAAAAAAATAGGTCGATTCCCAAGATAATACCGGCTAAATATTCTAGAGATAACATAGGAATGAGTTCCAAATAGGTTCAAATTTGATTGTTATTATTAAGGTTTAAATTTATTTGTTCTTGAACTTATTCTTATTTTGTTGTAAATTAATATTAATAAATTTCAATGTTTGCTTCTAAAATGGAATTGCTGTAATCGTTATTGTTTTATTGCAATTCAAAATCAAAAGAGAGAAAGAGAGAGATTTATTAACTTTATAATCTGTTACAATTCAAAGAAAGTCCAGTCAATTTTGCTCTTTTAAACTTTATATCTGATAAAAGTTTAATAAAATTCTTAAAGCAAAATTTATTGACATCGTTAAAATAATCCAATTAAACATAATATAATTAGTCCGAAAATTGCTTCGAATATAAATCTTTGTTTCAATATCTATTTCGTTAAACTTTTAGTGTGTGCACGCATATGTATGTGTTGTGCAAAAGTATATTTTTATTATGCTTTACTTTGTTGAAACCCTATCATTCATATCCACAAAAAATATTTCTTTTATTATTAAAAAAATAGGAGAGAGAGAGAGAGAGAGAGAGAGAGAGAGAGAGAGAGAAACAGAACATAAGCAAATATGCTCTCTTTTAAATATTGGAAATACGAGAAGAATTGATTAAAAAAATCACATCATCTAAAATTACTCTCCTTTCAAGAACCTCAAGAATACGTTTTTCCGAAAGCAAGTAAAAAGCCGTCAGGGCTTCTTATTTCATTAAGTAACTATTTGGCATAACAAGTTCCTTCGCATCTCTCAATCTTTCTCGCGTCCATACAAAAGGCATTCTCGGCGGGAGAAACTCAAGTGAAGAAAGAGTAGAGTCGTACCTAAGTAACATCTCCATTTTCTCGCGGTTGAAAATATCCATGCAAGGCACAAGGTGTCGGACTGCGGTTTTAAGGCAAGCCGTCGCCTATTTCTTGCCAAAAAAGAAACGAGAGAGAGAGGTAAAAAGGCTAAGAAAGGCGGAAGCGTCGAGGCGGAGCTCCGCAGGTACTTTACGCTATCTTCTTCGTCGACGTCGCTGTCGCCATCGCCGCCCGCCGTCGTTGTCGTCATCGTCGTCGTTGTCGATGTCGTTGCTGTCGTTGAAGGCGACGTCGACATCGTACTGCGAGAGAGAAATCGATTTTACCAGTGCCCCGGAGAGACGTCGCCGGCGTCGCGCACAGAAAAACAGAAACAACTGTTGAAGCCGTTCTTCCTAGCCGAGAAACGGCTGAAGAAGCGGCGCGTCGGGACGAGGGATAAAGAATCGACGCGGGATAAAACCCAGATTGCACACGATTGTACGAATCGCTCGTGTCGGGAGTGATTCTTATAAAGCGAAAAGACTGATGCGATTTTCCGCGGGATCGAGTTGCGGGATGTTACGTCGCGAATAATAGCTTCCGGCGAAATAATGTTACTCCCTGTAATAACAACACGATCGATGATTCTTTCTAGATGAATTGCCGGGCCCGGTGAATCCTTTCTTTCTGCGATAGAGTGAATTTTACTTGTGGTAGCAGCTTTAGAATCGTGATTACCGAAGCGTATAGACAGGATAGCTGGTGAACTTTTTGTAATTCGCGCGAACGGGTATTGATAATATTTTTTTTTCCTCGGCGTTGTAAGTTTTTATCTCTTTCATCAGGTTTTACAAAGCGCACAGAGTCGTACGACGCAATAAAACGTAATGCTCTTGTCCTGTGTGATCGAAAATCGAAACGACGCAAATATACAGCTCCGTTATGAGAAAAGAGATGAAACATTTTTTGATGAAAGCTGTTTCGGTTCGGCGATAACGATCTATAAGAGGCACCGATTTTTCTAAGAAAGCGCTCTCTCGAAAAGAATCTTTCTTTCAGATGTAAAATATTTATCGCTTCTTATTCCGGGACCTGCTAAATTAATCTCACGTATATTCCCGCTGCGTTGCAAGATTATCAGCGAGAACGTATCGCTTCTCGTAGCGTTTCGAAGGCGACCGGGCGCGCTGTGATTTACGATAAAGAATATGTCGCGCCAGGCGCAACATGAAATATCGTTCCACGTGGCGCAATAAGATCGCTATAACGAGTAGCCTCCTTTCTCCGATGTTACAACTGAGATCAAGGATTCGCCTGTTTGAAAAGTTTCTGTTCGCTTAAAACCTCCCTCGGCGGGAGGTATATAAAATTGACCTCGTGACAAGAGGGAGAAGAGCTCCCGGAACGGATAAAAGAAAGATCTGTGAGAACTTGTCGATACTAAAGCACGGCGAAGCCGGAGAAGCTCGAAGCGAGCAAGCTCCACCGTGTTGTCCTGGGATAAAATCCCCGATTGCACGCAACTGTGTGCCGAGATGTATCGTGCCCGTCGAGAGTGTATACAGATATAGGACGAATATAGTCTAAAAGTAACCTTTAAGACACATATCATGCGCTGCTGAATCGCGCCAGGAAATAGAGTGTCTTTCAAGTGGCATCCTCTTTGATATTCTTGCTAACGTTTGCTTTGTATTTGCTTTACACGCATGCATTATTACAATATGCAAAGAAATATTTTATTTTTAATGCAGAACGATGAAGCATAAATCGTACATAAATTATGTAATTGCTCACAGAGACATGCTGTGCTCTTAATACCTCTTCTTTTTTTTTTCTTTCATCGAGAGTTCTGTCATCTTCAGTGTTTAATCCGATTCAGCGCTTTGATAGAAGCGAGACATTTCAAATTATTTCGCGACTGCAATATCGCAGCAACGCTGCAGGCTACGCTCGACTGAGAGAGTGCCGTGTTCAGGAATTTACTGATGGAAGCAAAAGAAGCGCGGTAGAAAATGTTACAGAAGAAAGACGCGTTGGCGCGGGATACAACGCGGATTGCAAAGGATGCGTAGTCCGTATTTGAAAGTGTATTATATGTCGGTAGGTAGATAGGTAGATAGGTAAGTATGTATATGTTTACGAGCGAACGAAAAGAGCACATGTTGCTGAATTGTACCTATTGTAAAAGGAATTGTCTTTTGTTTTTAAGTCTTACGAGAAACTCTTTTGTGTCGTACTTTTCTGCATGTGTTGCTTCAAGTCATTTTTCTTCTGACAAACGCACAGATATTTCGCGCTTTATTTACCGAGAAAAAATATACGTGGATATTGAGTATATAAATTCTTCAAATATATACTGATGGAATAAAAAAAGTTTATGACTTTTTTTATTAAATATATAATACCGGCGAATAGTTACACCTATACACACGTACGCACATATATATATATAT
>NW_017305885.1:753951-759845 GCF_001594115.1 Trachymyrmex septentrionalis
ATTTCATTAATTATAATAATATTATAATAATAATGTAAAATAATTAAGATAAGCTTCAAATTACCATTATTATTTTGTAGATAAATTAAGATTAATTTTTGATAAATGGATTATTAAATAAATGCTAGACACTCGTAAACAGTGTTATGCCGCAAGACATTGTCGCATAACGTGTAATCAACGTGCGCAGATTGTGCCATACACCATTCCACGTGCATCCAAACTCTAGGGGAAGTTCTCTCAAAGATTGCTGATGGCAAGTCCGCGGTTGCACCCGGATTTACGGTCGACTAACTTGCTCTGCAGCTTGTGGATCTCACACTGCCTGAATTTCTCAGCGTAGTTCCATCTTAACTCAGCCATATTACATTCAAATGGCCGGATTGCTACATTTAATGACGAGACATTATCATTCCGAATGTCTTGCGAAGAAATTTAACGGAACGAGATTGGCCGCGTTTATCAGGCGTTACGTGCGATTTCGGCCATAATGTAAACGCGGCGCGGCAATGCGCAACGTACGGAAGGCGCACAATGGGCCTGCGCTCGTGAATTAGATATATTTCGCCAGAAACAAGTAGTAAATTGGGTTAAATTTCGTTATTGACGATCTAAGAAACTTTGCCAATTAGTATTGTACAACGAATTTCAACTTTTTCCTCCTGTTGAACAATGCGTACCTATTATCGATTCAACACTGCTAAATTCTAAATTCGACAACGAACATTACGTATATGCTTTAATCAAATCAGTAGCAAACAACCAAAGGTATAAAAAGTCGATAATTTAATTTTATGATTATTCGATATTGAAATTGATACGTTATCTATTTTTACGATACTATTATATACACATTGTAGATAAAGTTTGTTGATATATAATGTTGCGATGATAAAATATGTAATATATATACCGTTGGGATGATCTTCCATTCATATTGTTTTTTATAATATAAGAACGTTTCTTTATATGTCACGTATTTCTTATAAACTATGCACGTCATCAAATATTTCATTTTACGATTGTTGCAATCTCTACTATATTTTATTTCCCATTGTTCGACAATGCGCCAACTTTTATGATACGATAAAAGGCTAAAATGATATTCCCGAGATACTTTGCTTCGAGGAAACCAACTCGTTCAACACAACCAGTCAGTTCGCCGACTTCATCACCAACAATAGTTTCTTCCTTTGTCGACGGGAGTACATTATTCTCCCGTGCTATTCCACCGTGTTATACAATCTATGCAATTTAAGTCATGGAATAATGTAACGGGGACTCTCGTGTATACTTCACGCGCCCGTTTCGTAACGAGGTGTAAAGGCCGCGCCAACGGACGAAACTTCCATCATCAGGATGGTGTTGTACGCTCGCTACTGCCGGCGAAACGAAGGCGGAAGCTGCGGGCAGATGGAAAGATGGAATGAAGTGGAGAGAAGTCGGTCGGAGAGAGAGAGAGAGAGAGAGAGAGAGAGAGAGACTTGCGTTTGAGCATCAGATACAGAGGCGTTTCGGCTCTTTGAAGTCCCGGAAGTTTCCCCGGAGGCGTCGCGAATACATACATGCGCGTGCACACGTATCCATCCGCCACGCCACGCCGTAAGTATTATCATCGACATTGTACGCCGTGGCGGCAGATGGGTCAGAAGAAGCGATGGAGGAAGGACGCAACTTTGTGTCCTGGTAATCAAAGAAATTTCGCCTCGAGCGGGCTTCCCCGCTTTCCAAGAGACGCCGAAAGTGCCCTCGTAACGGTCGATTTATTGAAAAGCTCGACGTCGACCCCGTTTCGTTCTGAGGATCGATATTGTCAATTTTGCGCTGCAGAGGTGAACGACGAGCAAATGGCGTGGAGTTATCATGATTTTCACTGATTCAGATTCAATTCATTTCGATTTTATCATCGCACTGTAAATAACGGTCAGTTTTTAATAGGTAATTACAATCGTAAGAGAGCGAGCGAATGAAGTTACAAATTTAATTGGATAACGTAATCAAACAGCAAATTTCTAAATTATTGTGCATACAAATCGAGTAAGCGACACGCAAGATTCTGACGTTGATTGCATTTCGTTCTTCCAAAAAAGAAAAAAAAAAAAAAAAAAGAAAACAAGAATGACGATATTTGTTACAGCGCGGAGACAAAGTCAGCCTTTGCTGGTTATATTTTGCCCGTCGCTGTTACCGTCTTTAAAAAGCGAACTGGAGTAAAACGCAGCAACATCGCGGGATATTGCATCACCGGTTCAGGCCCTTTACGGCGGGCCCCCAAGCGAGCTAGGAGCAGAACATGAAACGATTAAGGACATTTCGCTAGCTTGGAAGATTCTCTCTCGAGACGCAGCAAAATCTCTCGTCGGAGACTTGTTAAGGTTAATTTCGCCATGCAATTCGTAATGGTGTGCTTTTGTAAAATTGGATCGTTCAATATCTTTTAATGTTCTCAAGTTTTCCTTTAACACTTTATTAAATATCTTTTAATGTGCCTCCCCTTACATTTCTTTTTATATTCCCAATAATTAAAACGCGAGGAGTAAAACGCGGGACGCGAAGCGCGATGCAAACTCGCGATAAAAGAACACTACGGACGACACTGAATTAATTTCGTCAACTGGTTTAAATGTTAAATGATTCTCCGCCTTCTGTTTCCTGCGGATGAGATACGTTCTGTCGACTCATTACTCTTTCATCGCAGCGCTGCTTCCGACACGCCAACGCGCCAACGTGTACTCACGGAAATTAAAGAAATCTCCCTCGGATCACATACATGCACGCTATTACCAGCGCCAAACTAATCCTATTATTATAATAGGATTTATGAAGCGTAAGTTCCGTGATAAAATTTCGTTGTCAGTTGATGTTATTGGATTAAGTTTGTGTCGGAAAACGTCCGTTTCCAACGAAATGAAATTACTCGGTGTCTTATACCGTGTATTTTAATTGCCATGCGTCGATCGCTATTAATCTAATGATTTTCTCTACCGGACTGATCGCCATATAAAGAGATAATGTGTCTCCATTGATAAATTTTAGAAAAAATAATTCATTTTCCGAGTATAACTCTTCAAAACAAATTATATATATTAAATACTGTGTAAAATAAAAGTTTCAGAAGATAAACTAGATATAGATAAATCGCATAAAATCAGATGTAACGCGTTTATATCTCCAGGAAAATTTCATAAAAGTTCGAAATAAATTTCAAAAAATAATGAAAGAAATATGCTGCTCCGATAGAAATAAATAATTTTTAGTGAATTATTTAAAATTGTCAAATCTGCAGAAATAAACATTTAGGGCGTCGACATATATGTGATAGGTAAAAGCTTTATAGAGAATTAAAGCAACGGGACATGATCGACACGGTGCGCATGACAGGTCTTTCATTACTCTGACGGAAAGTCGTATAATGCACGTGCACTATTATTAATCCATCCTGCCCAGTTATTCGTACCTCTTTTTCCATACTGTTGAATGATCGACGTGCAACGTATATTTTTCCTGTGACATGAAGCAACTCAATTTGCCAAGGAACCATGATGTACATTGTGCAAGATCATAACCGATAGCGTTAATTAATTTCGGAAAATCACAATTTCTCATCTGCCACGCATCAGCGACCTACAGCGCCGAGCTATTATTGTTCTACAGTACCATGATAGCATTATATGCAGGCTCGAGAGTGCATAACTGTTAATTCTGTTAGGAGACAGGAAAATGTCCGGGACTGCTTATGGCATGAGGATCTTCCTTTTCCCACAAGACTTCCGCTTCGTAGTCTGGCGGAGCATTATAAAACTCAAATGTAGTAACTACCATAACTCTACCTCAATACTGCGAACCTTTAATGCGCGCTAATATCATATTAAACAACCAGAGAAGATCAGACCATTACCGTCAAAGAACGAAATAAGTAGGGAATTAGTTATTCATTATTCATTACGATATTAAAACTCAGTGAACTCCGACTGCTTTCTCGTGATGATAAGTCGCACGGAAAATTGATCATTCATTTCACGTACAAAAAAAGCTAGTATATGATGATTATAGTGCCTATGATGAGTTTTCATTGTACGCGTTATTTGTAGAAGCAATAAACGTGTCTACAATAAACGTTTGCTCTATAAATTATTACGCGGTGCTTGATGAGTAAAAATTTACAGAAATAATAACTGTCATGCTACAAAATGTTGGACAGTTAGTTGTTATTATGGATAATACATAACCGGAAGATGAAAACTTCACATTTACGGTAATTTAAGCAATTCCCAATGTATGTCGCAAATTCGTTAGATTTATATAAATTCCAAATTTATTAATTTTGTAATTAATTTTATAAATCAATAATATTACATTTTGCAGGAGCAAGATAACTTTGAATATAGATTAATAATAGTTTAAACGAATGTAATTATTATAATACAATATCGTGAAATATAAAATACATGATAATTGATAAAAAATACTTGATAATTGATAAAAAAAAGGCCTTTAATCAAAAAAGGTAAAATATTCATACAATTTAACAAACATTGCGTGAATCAAAATTTGCGGGAATATAATAGGTATGCTGTCGTCCTCGTTGGATTAATTATTCCACGAATCGCTTGTTAAAGACGTCGAAATTGTCGTGGTGCGTAACAAGGCAGTCCGATTGAAAAGTTTAAATTAGCGGTGAGCATGAAAGATTGACGTGCGGCCACCCTGTAATTTCAAATTTGTTCGCCCTTCCCCATTCGTGTTCCCTTTATCACTTTTATCGCACGCGTCTAGCAATTGAATCAAAGGTGGATTTAATCAGTAACCTTCCACGCTCTCGCTTTCCGTCATTAGAGTACAATGAATTTGTGAGCGGTCCTATAATTTCGTTAATTTTCGTTAAATTAGTACACCGGAGCGATATGAATGTAAAATTGCGCTGTTTTTAATTCCATTATATCTATAGAAGCACAACTATTGCGGATAAAAGTTCCTTCAAAGCCTAATTTATGAGTAAAAAAATATGAGTTTAAATGGAGAATATAAATTTTTTAAAAGTAGAAATTAAACTGATAAAAATAAATCAAATAAGAGAAATAATCCTATTTTTGGTCAAAGCAGATTTTGCTTAATAATACTCATATGCAAATTTTTGCAATATAAAATTCAATCGCAAAGTGAAGCTGAAATATTATTATCTCAAATTAAATTGATTGTCAATTTAATAATGATTCTAATAAGCATCCTAAAAACCTTAAAAACCTGCAAAGAATTTATTGCAAACAATTGTATTTGTAATTTGCACATGTATATTATTAAGCATCTAAATCCGCTTTAACCAAATAGGATTTCTCTTATTTGATATAAATCTTACAAAAATATAAACTGTTATTTGTTTTTAATTTTTGGATATATAAATAAGTTCTCGCGGTTTCTCGAAAATATCTATTAACGTAAAAGAGAAATGGTACAAACATTTTAATCGAAGTATTTGCTTTAAATTTATTACTTTTCGTTATCTTTTTAGTTAGGATTTAGATAGATACGGATACCGTAACAAAAATATGCTTCACAGTGTGATTTATCTTCACATCGAAATCACTATTTTAAATCTTTTAAACCAATCTTAGCACATTCTTTTCGACACAATACTATCTCCAATCTATCTCAAAAATTTATTTTGGTTCTTCAGTGGTAATTTATTTCAATGAAAATAGTGAAACAGTGACGTATCTTTTTAGCGTTCATTTCCAATAAAAAATGTAGTTAATTGTTTAACTGCGAATTGTTATATTGCTTTTGAAATGCAGGTCAACCTTCCTAATGGGAAAATAATTGGATGTGGGAGTTTAAATACACGTTGTCAGCATCATTTAAAGTTAACCGCGAGGATATATATATATATATATATA
>NW_017305885.1:760118-771208 GCF_001594115.1 Trachymyrmex septentrionalis
ACACACACATATGCATATGTCGTCGATTCAATTAAATTTAATCAAAATTCGAAGTAACATTGTATGTCTCAATTTTCTCGAAAATCAATGATTTCATTAATAATTTCATTTTCTCAATTCTCAATTTCCAGAATCACATTTACTAATAATTAAGTTTTAAAATTTAAAATTTTTAATGTCATAATCGGGAATCATAAATTAGATTCCGCATTTTAGTGAATTGTAAGCACTGCACATTTCGCTAATAAGATAAGATTTTATGTCATCGATCTCGGAATGTTATGTAACGGTTCCAATTTGCACTGTTCTTCCGATTATAAATCTTCCTTTAAACGATGACGACGGTATCGCTGTTATTCTTTAAAACTAATAACGCTCGAATGTTCGAAATTTTATAAAAATTCTCAGCTCGTGCAATAATATGAACCTAGGACGAATCGACGAAAGGACGTCAAAGTACGAAGCCAATGGTGCGTCGATGCTCGGGGATGCCGGGTTTTCACAAAAGGTCCGCAAACTCGGAGGAAATTGCTTTCTCTCTCCTCGCTTAACTCAATTATTCGTTACTTTCGCCCCGTTAAAGCGCGTATCGCGAAAGTTATCCTTTCTTCTCATCCAAAACTGACGCGCGCGCGCAACTAAAATGCGTTATTGTGCGTTTAATCCTTAACTCCAATCGCGGAAACTTGATCTCAACTCCCGCTAGGCCCCCTTGCCTAGCGAGTTTTCGAGAAGCTATCCCATAAATTCTCGTTCCCTCGTTCTATTTCGTAACATTTGCGTTACTTAACTTAGTTATGTTAATGGTTGCTTGAGTGGATAAATGCAACAAGCGAGTTACATTAAAAGAAATTTTTGTTCTTTATTTGTTGTAATTATTGGCGTATAAATGATAACGCAACGAATAAATAACAACGCAAAGCACAACGCAATTACGAAAATTCTAATGATGACACGCAATATTTACGTTGCACGTCACATGACTTTAATGTGAAATATTACACACATATTACGTCGATAATAAATTCGATCAATTAGCATAATAATTATGATGTAAACGTTGCGTTCTTATTCGCTGCAATTTTATTTCAAATATCTGCAGGCGAACTATAGGTAGAAGTCGATAATTACCATTGCGATTCGTGAAAGGGCATAACGTAATTTTACTAAATTAATGTTGGCGTATGATCATCCGTTTTGTAGCTATGTTTATCTTCGAATGCAACTTTAATGTACCGCACTGTGTGTTGTATTGCTTACGCATTACAAACTATTATTGTTTTATTTTCGCAAAGCTGCCTCGCAATGCTGCGGCGCAAGCTTATCCGTTTTCGTATTACCGTGTTATTTAGGTTACTCGCGTGCTAAATTGTTTACTGGCAAATGTAATGAAGATTGAAGTTAGACTAGGAAAGTTAGATGCTCGTTTGTTAATTTGCTTAGTCTGTATATTATTCTGTTTTTCTCTTCGATAAATATTTTCCGATGAATTGTCGTTGAACATTTTTAATAAATACAGTTTCATATTACAGAATCTCTATTACAGAAACAAAGTTTTCTACGTTTTTTCTTTTTAAATTAGATTAAAAAGATGATATTAAATGTAATTTATAAATTGGATTTCTGTTTCTACACATCTTTTAAATTAAATTATCGTTCAACTGAAGAGACGCTGAAATTTAAGTTAGCCTCTGCGTTTTTATTTGCTCATTGTATTTTTGGTGAATATAATATGTTTATTATAAATACAATCCGATTGTATTTATTTATATATATTTTTAGCAGAATTATTTTTATTTGTCATATACACACAAAACGAATTAAGCGAAACTCAATGAAAATGTTTTTAAGATATTCCATTGTGTTTTTAATAGACTGAATAAAATCTCAATCTCGTATTTATTTTCATTGTTTTACGTTTCGCAAATGTATCTACGTATTAAAGATATGAGAGAATAAAATTCATGAAATTCGCTATATGCCGTCTCGTATCAATCTCGTCTCTTCGTCAACGTAATAGACGACGAATCATGTTTGTCAGCAGATGATACTCATCCGTTAATTTCTACATACTATATTTCCCAGCTGACTTCCCGTTCGTCGTACACGAATTCCGAAACGCTCGTTCCAATTCCAGCGGAATCGCGATTTACGTAACATACTGTACGTAGTTATGTTATTTGTGCACAGTTCCAGCTGGTGCACATTCTCCGTTTCGGCGAACTGTAAAAATTGGCATCATGCTTTGACGGTAATCCCGAGAACCCTTTCGATCGAAAGTGCGATCAGATTGAAGAATTCTTTTTTTTCTTCCCTCTCAACGGTGACACGGTCCACCGATCGTTACATGGTATACGGGGAGATATAGATTTATTTCATCCGCCGCACTGTTACACGCCTCGAATGCTGATGGGATCTACAGAACGTGAACGCTCCAGTTTTATAACCCAGTCGCGGGTTAGTATCGCTTTGTCGTAAATAGGTAACGCCAGCTGCGGACGCAGTATTCACGTTTGATTAAGTGTTGCCGTATAAAACAGTACAGAAATCTATTGTACGAAAAGGACAACTACTGCTAGTAAGGAAATCTAAACTAATTATGCAAACAATTCTTAATTATATTTAGTTACACAATATATTTTCGGTGTATTTCGGAAACACTCGAAATATGCATAAACTTTTATGGTAGGTATGTAAGTTTCACATTAGATATCGTAAAGTTTGTTTATTATTAATAATAAAAAAATTTATGTTTAATTAAAAAAATTTATAAATTTTTTTATCAAGAAGATTATAGATATTAACGTAATTAAAAGAAAACACTATATCACATATGCAAGAAAAAAATTGGTATATTAGTTACGTTGTGTATTAACAAGTGAGAAAAAAATTGGCATATTGGTAACTGAAAAATTGATTTCGCCACTAATGATTTATTCACAAAAATGAGTTATGTAACTGAATAAAATGTTTCACAGGTCAAACTCCGACAATGCTTTTTTGCCTATAAATTGTAAAATAAATCCAACAAACCATTTTTTCTAATAGGAGGAGGAGGAGGAGGAGGAGAGAGAGAGAGAGAGAGAGAGAGAGAGAGAGAGAGAGGAAAGGAAAGAGAACTCCAATTTGTAAATTTTTTCGACCTCATATTTTTCTTTACCTATCGCATACATTATCTAACGCATGCATTTCGATGATTCCTTTGCAATATTTGCAAATGGGCGAAATGTATAAACGCGATCGGTTTTATTGCATTATATTATTGCTATAAAGTATTTGTGTGTGAACCTTATTAAATATCACTCATGTTGATTTACAATATTTTATTCTTAATATTCTTAATATTCTTAATATTCTTAATGCTCTTAATATTCTTGTATCTTTTGTTACAGTTATTAAAGTTCAGTTTTGTTCTCGTAGATAATTTTCGATTAAAAATTCCATTAAAACAAAATTCATTAGAAGTAAAATAAGATCATGTAATTTATTCGCAAAAAAAAACTTAAACATAAAATGTGCAAAAATCTCCAATAGATTATAATTCCAAAATATTAAAATATTAGAAAATGCACTAACGAACGCGTGATAATTAATAATAATAATTCATGACATTATTAAATCATTATTTTATGCACAAATTGAATATTAAAAATTAAGATGTTAATTTAATTTTTATTATCTCATTTTCGCTAAATATTAATCATTTTTCTTTCTTTCAATCCTTTTTAAACACCTAAAGCTTCTTTATGTTCCATAGTACTCCTACTTTATTAGCCAAATTATGCGTGCATTCGCTCGCATAAACACAAGAGAGCCCTGCAGCTATATACTCTTCGTATCATAAATTTCTAACACGTAGCGGTGCCCACATGTTGTCCGTACACTCTGAAAGTTCCGACTGCAAAAATATGCAACAGTGGTTCGAGCTCAATTAAACTCGGCACATTCGAAGCGTTCATTTTCAATTAACGCAAGAAATATTCATATTATGCTAGAATCATGTCGTTACGGAAAGGTAAAACTAATGAATTAGTTCTTACAGATAAGTATCGGATACAAGTCTCGTTGAACGAACTATGACAAATTGTTGCATTGAAAGCTTAATAATGAACCTTTTTGAGAGCTTAACGATCCTGCTGAGCTACTTTCGCAGTTTTTATCCCTAAGAAATGTATTCACCACTATAAGAAGTCGCGATTATGATGGCTTTGCATTAGCGCTCGTTGAAATGGCATAAAATTAAGGATACGTAGATAGCCGGATATTAAATAGCCTGATTTGACTTCGAAATAGTTCATATTAACTAAATTATAGACAATTACTATAATTATCTTTCAAAAAAATGTTAAATCACAGTAGTACTTTTACTATTTAGACTTGCAGATTATATTATTATAGTAAAATAAATTAATGTTTCAATAGTATAGTATAACGATACTATTTCAATTTGATTGCGTATTCTTTAATAGTAATAACGATATATTCTGAAGTGCCTCGTATAAATAATAAGTAAAGTTAAGAGAAGTCTAATGTTTATGGAAAGAGCGAATGAGACATCTAAATTATTACGTAATTAATGATCAATGTAATTTCGCAAATTAATGAAATGTCACGCGAGCGCTTGTATTTTAATCCCGAACAAAGTAAGATATCGTACGGAGCGTATTGTCGGACATAAATCCTTGGGCTTCGTTCGAGATTAACTGCCAAATTTAACCTCCATCAGAATCTCGGTTTAGCCCAGCGTTTCGCAGCGCGGGCATAAACTTCGTCCAAAAGCTTAACGAGCCCCACGATCGTGACTGCGTTTGCTTCGACACGAGCCGAGGTGAGAAAGTACTTATCTTCAGCGCCGAAGGGACTTCTCGTGCTGTGTGTCTCACAGGCGACCCACTTTCCGTGCAGCTGTAGGTATACAACCAATCCCAGCCGTAGCCAGCTGCGGCTACGACGAAGCTTGCGATAAGCGCGAAACGAGCTTTCCATTACTCCTTCGAAGACGCGTAAAAAGTTAAGTACCTTGACTTACGTACTACGTAACAACTCAAGGTTTGCCTTAATTAATTTCTTTTTGTAGCCGTCGTAAGGCTGGACGTGTAATTAAACCCGACATTTAATACTGCCGCTACTTCCGGCTTGCATGGTCCATGTAATTGCGATGAAGACGCTTGGAGCATTGCACAGTTTTGTCTCGTATTTTTCAACAGTTCTACCTGGCGATAAGCAAACGGCTCTACGGTATACTAAATTATTAAATGCAAAAATATTGGAGATTTGAAGTTAAAATATTTCAGCGCGTCTTAAATCTGTGTCTTTCGATAAAATAAAAATGATATTGTAAAAGCTGTGGAGAAGCATTCAAATTTACGAGAGCAGTAATTTTTGGACAATTTACTATTTTAATACTATATAAAATTCATTATAAAGAAATATAGTGCCATAAATTACGGATAAAAATAAGCAAACATAAATAAAATAAATATAAATTAAAATATTTATACAATACATAAAATGTATTTTGGCGTGCATAATTGTGCATATTGTGCGTGCACGTAGTATGTAATAAAATTTTAATTATATTTTCAACTGTTAAATTTTCCAAATTAAATAAAATAACAATTTATACTTTTTATGTGCCGAATAATTTCATATTCAACAAAAAAGATAGACGCTTTAAATTTTAATTGAATAAAATTTTGTAAAAAAAAAATGAAAAATACGTTACAAACAATGAAAGTACATATTATTCGTTTTTCGCAATTTTTACAGATGTTGCGCGCGCAATAGTGAGATCTCGATTACTCCCAAAGCTTTCCATCGCTCCATCTTCAATTACACTTAATTGCCACGACGTTCGCAATAAAATGGTCACCGCACTATATCTGTCGTTTGCGATAGCTGCGCTGCTGCTTTTTCACGCTAAAATGTTTGCTGGGGCAATAACGGAGATAGAAGAACTCGCGAGAAACTTTGATGCTTATTGTTGTGTAGCATCATCTTAATTTATCTAATTTTGTAAACATTATTCGAAGACAAGATCTATGAAAAGAGAATGTAGTTTACAAAGGAAAGAACAGAAAAAAACGGCAACATTCGATCATGTCCAATGAATCAAAGATCTCTTCCAAAAGTGCATGTTCCATCAAGGATATGATTGTTAGCAGTCAAATTATCGAAGTTATGTAGTCGCGATGAACTTCATATTCAAGCAAGAACTTCAGAAAGCAATTATCTTAATCCGGTATAATTTGCACCCTCCTTATTACACACGTATATGCATACATGATTTAATTTTATTCGTGCAAAATATAAATTCCGATTTACTTGCGTAAAGATATCGAAAATTATGGCAATATGATCTGCATAATGCAAGTTTATCTATAATTAATTTTTATGTCACTTTAAATAGTTAGTTTTATTTATAATAAACAAATCCGATTACGCGGATTCGAGAAATGAGGAACTGTAATTCAGTGCATGGTATAATAACTGATACAGTGGCTTGGGACACTGTTACACGCTAAGATTAACGAGTAATTCGTTATCCGACTATGCGGTTCGTCATTGTGAGACAAGCAATCGCTTCGGACGTTTATCCCCCCATGACTTTTAATTAGAAACCGCAATGACGGACCGTTGGACATTGTGTGGGCGATACTCATCTCAAGCGTTATAATATACACGTTATATAGTCAGGAAGACACCCACGTATTATCGACCTTGTGACACAGTGATTTCCACGCTCAATGATCTCGTTGCATAATGAGATGTCGAGAGTTGCATTGGGACCATACAATCACACTCGTCTCTTCTCTCTTTTTATGGTCAAATAGATGGAACGCCGTGTCATTCAGCAATAGTTGGTAGACATTTATTTAGTTTCAAAATCAATTCTTTGCCGATTATAAAAGCGCTATGATATGCATTTTATTTTTGATCAAGTTGGACACCGGTGTCGATTAATAGGTGTTATATATATCATTCAAATTAGTTATAATTTTAAAAAAACTTTAGTACAATAATAGTTAATTAACCGTTCGAGTTATTCCTAGAGGCCTGACCGTAAAATGAAAAAGCTTCAAAATAATTCATAAAGTACTTTTAATGAATAAAAATAAAGATTCCTGTATAATAAGTTATTTTGTATTCCGATTAAGTCATTATAGACGAATTATTTAAGTATAACTAGCACCAAATTATATAATATTCATTAGCTTCATTATAATTATATTATTGTCTAAAAGTACAATCTAAATTTCAATGATGTAATCGGCTTTTAATATTACGTTGTACATTGAATTATTAATTTTCATTATTGTATATCATTTAATTATAACGTTATTTTATAATAAATGGATTTTGTTGTTAATCGTTTTATGTATCATTTCATTTCTTCCAATGTATTAAATATAATATCTGTATCTATTATTATAGATATTTTATTCTATATTTCATTCTGCTTTATATTCTTAAATGAATTCCGACTTTATGATCTTTATAATTGAGAATTTAATGATTGATTTTGAAACATTTTTATTAACATTTTCGCAAAAAATACACAGAGTTTAAAGGATAATGTCCTATCTTTTACTCACTTGCCGATAATCAATTAAAGTCTCTAAAGATCGTTGGTTACGACAATAAGCCGGAAGTGTCTCTCGAAGTAAAATAGAGAAAGCGAGCAATGCGAAAATGGTGGTTTTCTAAGTTCATTGGAAAAAGTTTCGTGGCTACACTATATTCGCACCTCAAAATTAACATAAAAGGCCGTCTTTGCTATCCCAAACTTGAGCCTTTATCCGGAGAAACTTTAGAAAGGTCAAAGACTGCTACAGGTTTTCAGAGTTTACTCGACAGCGAACGCAAGCGGGCATCATGTCTCATTATTCACGCTGTCCGATTTCTTTCACGCTCGCAAGTATTTGCCGCGAGCTTGTGTTTGTCGTTCCATTAGCCGGAAAAATGTATGAATATGCAGCAAGAACGGTTTATCCATATTGCTCACGTCATACGGATTTACGTGTTAGTGTTCCCAATATCGTACTTAATTATATTTCCTAGCGACGCGACGCGACGAAAAAGTTCTCTAATTTCGGATTAGTTCTCTAATTATGGAGCCATTAACTGGACATCAAAATTATTTTCTGTTCACATTGGAGTGATTTTTATAGCATCCTCGTGAAATTTTTTCTCGGTCCAATATATTTTTAATTTAGACCGAGTTACTTACATCATCTCTTTTCACTTTTCTTTTAATAATTTACTAATTGTAAATATCAGTTATATTAACAAAAAGTTATAAAAGAGAATAATGTTTTGCAATGATAAATATTTTATAACATTAGATATTGAATATACATCGACTTAATGCCAAATTGATGACGCATACATTGCGGTGCGCATAATTAGTGATGTTTGGAATTATTAATAGAAGGATTTATTACTTCCGCTGTATATATACGCATCTGTACATCACTTAATGATATACGCTCATATACTTTCATGTAGCATGTAATTATTGAAATTCATCGATCTAAAGATAGAAATGTACATCCAAAGATAGTAATTTGGAAGTTATATTAGGGAGTCCAACGGTAAATATTATTAATAATAATAAACCGCAAAAAATGATGTGTTATCAGCATAAATCGAGTGATTCGTTAATTTTACTCTTCAAAAAAAAAAAAAGAAAAGAAAAGAAAAACAACAGACAATAATAAAACGAGCAACTGAGAATGATACATCGCGCGATAAAAGTTGAGAAACACTTGTTAAAATACATTGAATCAATTAACCCGTAGGGTTGTTCATGTAGGAGATTACATTACCTGACACTCGTACGTCCCATTGTCTCTTTCTTGGACGTATTTTATTTGAAGGGTCCAATCGTCCGAGCCCTCGGGATGCAGTACTTGAAATCGCTCGTCGTTCGTGTATGTGAACATCGAGCTTGTTAAAACGTGAAAGTCACGTCGCCGAATCCACGATATCTGAAACACAAATATTAATTGCCACAATCAGAAAAAATGTAAATAAATATTCAAATAACTATTTATTAATTATTTATTTATAAATTTTTATCAAAGTTTTGATATTTATTTATTGGTTTTCATCAATATTTTTTAATTTACTAATTAGAATACAATTTACAATAACAATTTATTTACAATAAGAAGTAAAAAATAGGTAAAAATATGAAAAATGAAACATAATGAAATAAAATATGCTGAATATTCGCATTTTTAATATAAAAAATACTTTAATTTAGCAAATTAAATATCCAAAAAAGATCTGTTTAATTTGATAGACATGTTCATAACGATATATGAGAGATATATATTGGATTTTAATTAAAATAAGTATTACTAAAAAAAAACATGGAGCTATATCAACACACACATATATATATTTGAGTTGATATTTAAATTGGATTAACATAACTGATCGGATTCCATCTAAAAATGCGTCAAGCATTTTTAATGCCTCTTGACGGGCATGCAAAATAATTATTTCTACAGATATAAAAAAGTTATAATAAAATGATAATGGTACAAAATATTGCTCTTATGTAAATAATAGCAATCTATGTATTGCATGATACAGGAAAGAGATTTGGTACGGAGATATGTCATATTAAAATAATCCTGTTCGAACATCGACTTTGTGTAAATAAAGCGAAAAAGATAAACGACCATTACATTCAACCACATGAAATATATTTATTACTTCATATAACTGCAAAAAATTGTAAAGTAAAATATATTATTATATCAACTATATGCATATATACACAGTAATATGATCATAAAATTTATTTTAATTAAACATTAAAGTATTAAAAAGAATGCAATTATGTAAATATAACATAAAATTTAATTATAATCTGCAACGGGTGAGACACATCTTGCTGCATCTTGTTTTTAATATGACGTCAAACGAGAACAGAAAATCTCTTTTAGATAACAGGTTGTGTATTCTTCCATTCTAATTTCACTGATATTTTAATATAAACAAATTTCATTAGAGAACTTTAATTGTTAAATCCTCAGTGCGCAAAACTGTTATAATTTTTCCACAAAAGCAAAGAATACACAAATAAAAAGAAATAATAGACCAGGCTATCTCTCTTGAAAATATGAATATTAAAATAATTATTTTCATAAAATTATTTTACAAATATAAATACACGTAATGTAAGTAAAAAAAGCATTTATATTTCTCGCAAATAATTTTCGTATTTCTCGCAATTACAATCGTTACTGCTTAACAAAGGACAGAGTTTACGAAGTGGAGAACTGGTTTTAGCGGTACTTAGTAACTTCGCCCCTGCTCAAATGCTACGACCTATCTTGTGATCCGATGGGACCGAGTACAATATTGCATAAATAGTAAAATTGTGAGAGCCGGAAATACGATCTCAACCTCCAGGGGAATGCCGCAGACCTGCCCGCATTCTCCTCAGATGGGTTGCTTGTTTCCTTCCTCTGTTGATGCTTTAAGATCATTGCAGAAAGAGAATGCATAAAACATTAGGTATAAACCTCGCGGCCAATCACGGTGTTTCTATCGAATTGCCTTGTGTGAAGCATATAAATGCGCAATATCAGATTACGTGTAATGAACTTATACATTTTTATCCCGGAAACAAATGATAAATATGTAGGTGAATAATGTTAAATCTTAATCTAATTAAATTAAGATTCTTAATTAAATTAAATTAAATTGTTCTCTTTTCGTCATAAGATTAAATATTTCTTTTAATTTGCGCTTGTGAATTTATCGCAAATAAATTAGCACCTTTCAATTTTTAATTTCTGCTGCAAATGCTACGGCGGATAACTAACCAGAAATTTAGAATAATTATTTTAAATAATTCAAAAGTATACTTAAGAGTACTAAAATATATTTAACAACTGTGTTAAAATAGGAATGACGCATTACATATTTCATAGCAATAAGATTAAGTTTTTGTAGTACTTATATATATGTACATATATATTGTATATAAAGATAAATTTGTTTATCTTATTGTTTGCTAACTATAACAATTAAATAGCATAATATATAAGATTCATGTTATAAATGTATTT
>NW_017305885.1:771275-774154 GCF_001594115.1 Trachymyrmex septentrionalis
ATAAATATGCTAATTCCCGTTACAGCATTTTGTTTACATAATAATATTAATTTGCAGACTTTTCACGAGCATTGGCAAGCTGGACAAGATGCTCGGAAATTTTAAGTAGCGAAACTTCGCCACAGTATGATTGCCAGCTCTCGGCTACAATCTAGTGCTTCAATGTTTCCAGGCATTCGGAAGAGATCGCTTCGTCCGAAAGCATTAAACCACTTGAGGTACTTCAATCGGCTTCAAACTTTAGATTGATGTGAAATTTCTCGGTAGACCAATTATTATGGATTTGCTTTTCTTCTTTTGTGTTCTGTATGAAAGTTGAATTTATTTCAGAGTACGTTATTAAAGAGATCATCACAAGAAATACAGAAGAACGAATCACGAAACGACGATTCAGTACGATCTTGGCGCAATTCTTCCTGGTTAGATGGTATTTATATTGGAATTTTTTGGTTATGTAGGAACCATTTCACGGATTCGAGATTCTCAAGTACATACTTCAGTCATACCTCAATGACAATTATTTTTCTGGATTTACGTATATTTGTCCCCTATATTTAATCATTACCTTTGACCTCTTCAAATATGCCAGCAAGATAAGTGGAATTATACTGAAGAGAATTTTGTTTTTTTTCTAGCCAAAACCGAAAACGATTGTAGTCTCGTCCAGTAGTGATTTGGGAGGAAAGTTTGGTTCAAACGATTCTTGAGACTGGATGAGAGTTTCGGATGAAAGG
Organism: Trachymyrmex septentrionalis; assembly: GCF_001594115.1. Lineage (NCBI taxonomy): Eukaryota > Metazoa > Arthropoda > Insecta > Hymenoptera > Formicidae > Trachymyrmex > Trachymyrmex septentrionalis. The sequence continues at coordinate 772,010 of NW_017305885.1, forward strand.
CATACCCGACATGGAAAGTTTACGTCGTCGAGATTTCGACAGAACAACCGACGAGGTCGATTCTATTGCAGTGCTCGTGTAGAGCAGCAGTCTGTATGATGTATATAGGTCAGCGTTTCTCTCATCCTTTTACGTGCAGTGGACCATCAGTGCATCAATTGAAAGAAGTATGTTGCTATATTGCGGTATGTCAGTGTATATTCGTACAATACTTGAAGACATGTTTGAAAAAGCGGACAAACAGGCGAAAACATGTTGGTTTCTGTATAAACATATGAAAACTTTTTGAACTATTTTTCTTTGTTCTTTACTGTTTTTCTATCAATTATCTGTTATAACATTCAATGTATTAATCCGATGTTACATAACATTTTTAGAAACAATCATTGTTTATAATGATATATATATTTATATTTTATTGTTTATATTGATATATATAAATTTAATTAGATACTTTATTAGATATCTAAAAAAATAAAAATATAAATATAAGTATTAGATAAAAGGCAACTTCTAAGAAAATTGTGAAAAGAAAGAGCTAAAGAGGAAAAGAAGAGAAAACTGAAGATAAGGTACAGAAAAAGTATGGAAAATTAATTATTGACTGTCCAGAGAGTTGCATATTTGCAACGTTCACATTAAAATTAAATTTAAAGTAAATTCGTGATCTATGCAGATTAGTTACATTTAAGAAAGATGGAAATGTATGTAGCGTTGAACACTGAAATATAGTATTTCTATCAGAAAGGCATACATCGATATATATAGTACATCAATAGTGTAATATATCAATAGATTCTTTATTTAAAAATCATTGTTGATAGAATCAGATCATTTTTGACAAAAATAATGAAATTTGACAGAATTAAAAAAGAATATGAAGGAAAAATAGTGTTTGCAACAATTAAAACTGTACAATAATTGGGTATAGGTGACATTAATGTAAATTATTGTATCTCTGACACCACAAGTCCTTTTCGTGAAGCTGCGAGAAAACGTTTACATCAAATCTGACAATTTGATGAGTGATGTGATTCTACGTAGTGACGCATATGCCTTCGTTTTTTTTAAATCTAATTTCACATAAAGAAGAATTAATTAATTTGTCGGGAATCATCAACTTGGAATTTGCGTTAATTATGTAACTTCGATTTATATTTTATATATATTTGATAAGGATCCGAATTGAAGGGTTGAAACGTATATTTTATTTGTTTTGTTCACACGAAAAATAAAGAATTTTTATGCATCCGAATAGCTGATGTAGGCTCTGATGGGCTTTTTTACATTTTTCACTGATAGATTCTTTCGAGCCTCATTATATATATTTGTAAATTAATGTAGTGTCTTAGGAAGATTGTGATACTTAAGATAAACGATAACAAAAGAATGTATATTTAGATAACAGTAATATTTAGATATCGGATTTTAGCCATTAATTATCAAAGAATGAATGGATGTGTGAGATTAAAAGATAAACTTGTAAACCAAGTCTCTTCTTGGTATATTACTTGAAATAAGAAATATTCTGAACTCTATAAAATACATTTAATTAGATATTTTATGTTTAAATGTATTATCTGCTAAGTGAAGAGCAAAGTCAATAAAACTGAATGTCTTCTTAATCATTGATCCGTTTCACTGTTTTATATTGTGTATCTATTCAATAAAGAGAATTCCGGAAATGGATTGGTGAAGGATACAATAAGTAACATTAGGTTTGTGTAACCTCCATGGATGACTGACCACAACCAGTACTTGGTTATCTCTGGCTAAAGGGTTAGGTCAGGTATATCCTGTCTGGCTTTTCAGTTTCTGTTTCACGCTACTCGAACATCATGAAATGTTATGGTTGCGGTATTTGGTGTCTAAAGTTCCGCGTGTAACCGCAAATGTTATTTTCGAGCATTGTGCTACTTTGTCATAATACTATGCATTTTGATTCTGGTCAAAATATTTGTGGGGCAATTTAATTTGCAGGTAGAAATCATAAAGTTATATCATGTTAAATTTCATATATGCGTACGCCAGACTGATTACATCTAGTTCGATACTAATTTGATAAATATAATGTAAAAGCTAGTATTGGTTTGTATTGACAAAGCAGATGAAACGATTAGATTTATCCTCATTTTATATATATGT
>NW_017305885.1:774254-776874 GCF_001594115.1 Trachymyrmex septentrionalis
CTTGACACATTTCTAGATTGGAACGATTAATCACAAAAGTATTACAGACTCAATATTGCGAGTAGTCATTTAAAACAAAGGTTAAATGTTATTAATCCATAAATTTATACGCATTTATTACACAACAATATTTTTTTCTATAAATAATATTCTAATATATTTAAAATGAGAAACTGTCACTAAAAATTGCTAGTAAAAAAAAATTGGCAAGAAAATATTGAACAAAACAAAATTTCTATTTCTTTTATTACACAAAATTTCTCAAAAAAATATAAATGACTTGACAATCAAAGTAAGATAAGGATAAGAATATTTGTTTTGGTAATCTATCAATTTAATTTAAAAAATAACAGTATAAAATAAGACTTCCTATTTAAATTTTCTACTGAATTTTTTTATTACAAAAGTTATTTAATGCAGTCAAAATATGCAAAACAAAATAAAAATAATTCGCGTTTTCGGTAATCTGCTAATTTAGTTAAAAAATTATAATAATTATATAATTTAAATAATACATGATTTTCAATCTTCTACTAGAATTTTTTGTAACATTTTTCAAAAAGTAGAAGTGATTAAATTAAAAGCTGCAAAAAAATAAAATAAAGATAATTTGATATCGACAATCTATTTAATTCGAGAATGGAACATAAAAATGATATAACACTTAATCTTTTCATAAAAGTGCTTCATATATATATATATATTTCATATCTAATATCTTCACACGCCATTGTAAAGCATTGGTTCGATAATAAAAAAAAAATCATCCCTTTCTTGCGGAGTAAAAGACAAGAAGCATGATTTTTTTCAAGATTATACCCGCCAGATATCACGTTATTCAAATTATGGTATCACACAGAATCTTATTGTGCGCTTTATCGGAGAGAGCGTGCAATGATATCAGACAGAACAGGAACAATCGGAGGTTCGTTGCGCGACGAAATTGTTTCGACTATCGGATCAAAGTGATCATGAGAGGTCGTTGACAACGAGGATAAAAAATTGGAGAGAAGAACCGAAAAAAAAAACATACACACGTTATGGAGGGTGGAGCGATAACGGGGAGAGTCTCCACGTTGCGTGTTGGCTCGTTTCGTATCGCCATTCGAATGGAACGAAGCGTGATTGCCGGCGCTATCTCGGGACACGCGAGATCGTCCGATTATACTAGGGCGCGATTCAGTGATAACCCGTGCTGGTCCCGCCGCCGCGCCGATTGTTAACGCGTTAATGGAGTTACTAAATGCGAACGCGCGCGTAGTCCCTGGACACAACATCCAGGCGCATCTCACGTTCTCTCTTCCTCTTCCTCTTCCTCTTCCTCTCTCTCTCTCTCTTTCTCTCGCTCTCTCTCTTTCTCTGAGTCAATAAACAACCCAACGAAATTAACGTGCCTGAGCGGATTAGTGCGCCGCGGGCGAAACGTCGCAGCTACGCCGTTGCACGCTGCGACAATGGACCTGTCGCATAATATCGATCCATGTAGCACCTTCCGATATACTTTGGGAGTTAAACTGCGAGAGGAAACGAGAGGATTAGATCTATTTTAACGAGACGAGTGCATGCAATTTTCTCATATCGCAAAAACGATTTAGAGAAAACTAATAATTTGGAGAAAAAAAAAAGAGTGTATATTCTCACATACATCATTGGATTATATATTAAAGGTTATCTTAAATTTAATCTTACAATTAGATAATCCTTAAGATTCCAATAAGCAATAATCAATAGCATCTCAAGATCATAATTTCGGACAGCTTCTATAAAATTAAATTATGGATGCTGCTCTACTATAGTCGGATTTTATAATTTTAAATATTTGAATTTATTATCATACTTAAAATCTATCGAAAATTCAAATTTTATTTTAACCTATGCTTGCCGAAAATGGTTTACGAGATTGTTGTATATAATAATAGAGTTATAAATAAAAAATATACATACTCGTATATGTGTATAATATACTAAACTTCAAAATAATTAAGATTTTTAGTTCAAGTATTTCAAGTGTCTCTATACGCGTTCTTTAAGTCATCATAAATAGTTTCAATAAAATGAACAGCGGATTATGCCCGCGTGTGGCAGGCGACGCGTTTGCTTAGCCTATTACAACTAGAGGACAATGGACCGACCTGTCGGATAACCCAAATCTGTCGGCGGACTCCGGCAGTTACCGCTGCTCGTTGCCAAGATGAGTGGTCGGCTCAAGTCCATCGGTGGGGATTCTGAGGTCGGGACATGCAGTTTCGGTACAATAAATGATAGCGTCCACGCTGCCTTCCGTATACAATTGTAATGAGAAATGTTTCCCTGGGAGAACTACAAATCAGCACCTTGGAATCGATGTCAGTTCGCATTTTGTTACAAATGGGAAGAGAAATATGCTGGATACCTCCTGTGAGTGTGTGTGAGGCATCATTCCTTCTTCCCCGCACCGTAGAATCGTACTGAATATCTCAATGCCACAACATCAGCGTAATTTTAAATTCGAACCAATGATTTATTGCAATCTGCGATACATATTTCGATTCTTTGTAATGCATTCTTTGTAATCTGATAGATAGGATATATGTACTTCAGCAGCCGCAGTTTTAATAGCTGCTACGATTTTCTCATACAA
>NW_017305885.1:776974-779463 GCF_001594115.1 Trachymyrmex septentrionalis
GGATAGATAGGATATACTTCAGCAGCCGCAGTTTTAATAGCTGCTACGATTTTCTCATACAACCCACACATCATAAATCATCATATACATATTTTTATTTCCGTTTTGGTTGGTTAGCAAGATAAGTGACTTGCACGGATCTGCGTCCTTTAAAGTCATGTCATATGATTTAAGGAACGGCCGGCGGTCGACTTTATGAAAGCGTCGATATCCGGGTTCCGGAATGCTATTTTTAATCCCGTGATATATCGACTGCATGCAACCTGGTTCAAGTTAATCGTGAAATATTATTACGTCACGGTAAGCGCACATCGTCGTTAAATAATGTCGAATGAAAGAAAAAACAAATTATAAAGCAGGAAAAAACTTGCCGCATCTATGAGCAAAAAGAACCTTCGCGAAATTGTTGATTACGTCCGACAGAATTAGAAGATATCATCATTAAGACATTAATCTTTCACAAGATCCCTCTCTTATTGTGGTTATCGATTTATCGAATGACACACACAAGAGGGGTTGAAATTAATGTTTGAAGGCGGAAGAGGATCCATTACGACGACCAAATCCATGGCTTCAATTCAACCACGACGATCGTCAAGACAAAGGACCCATGTCCCTCAAAGACGCCAAGTCAGATATCCCGTTGGGTTTCCTTCTCTCCGCATCTGCGTTCGATGTTAAACCACATTTCATACTAATCACGCTAGTTTACAACACCACATATTTCATATTTCCCTTATACGTAATCTCATTGTGCGTTTCGGGAAAATTACAGTGAGAATATGAGTGAATGCTTTCGGTTCTTATCCGATATACAGATATCTTATAATAATTTAGAAAATTGTTCTATTAGAATATTTTGTATAAGTACACTCCAGTGATTGTAAATATAAATGTATATATAAATATTTATTTAAAATTTCTATTAGAATTTTAAAGAATGCAGAAATACATATAAGGCAAGATAATTTTCGTATTAAAGAGATTGTCGATAACATCTTAGAAATCATGTATTTTATATTTATTCTCTCTTTGTCCCGACTATTATTTTGCTTTATATATATATACATATATAATATATATCTGCATTTTTTAAAATAAATTTCTAAAGACATTATCATATATCTTTACATATATAATCTTTTATAAAGATCAGTAATGCAACCTTTCAATTACAATTTCAAAATGTGAATTGAATAGTATATTAACTCTATTCAAATGCAAATCTGATCGTTTATTTAAAGATTGATCGACTAAAGTGACTGTACGCAAACAAAGCAAATAATAATCGTTTTACTCTCAAATTTATTTTCTGGTCGAGACATTTCTTCATGCACATCTCATGGACTTATTCAGTCTTCTTCCCAATTCAAGTTTTATCTCGGCACGAAATGGCTTTTCCGATCCAATAAAGTGCGCCGCGTTAATTATCGGAATTTCGAAAGGTAATTCATTAATATTGCTCTCTAGCGATGGTGTGCGAATCGATACCGCTGCCGCAAGAAAGAAAATGAAGAGAGAGAGAGAGAGAGAGAGAGGGAGGGCGGGGGGGAAGAGAGATTCCTCTCCTATAAAAAATCAACAACTAGATAATGATAATCGACTCTTTCATGTTTATCTTGGAACCTTTCGCAACATATTATCGTGCATTTCCGATGTCAGCGTTGCATTGACCATGGACAGGAAAAAATGCTCTCAGACATTGATAGCGCAGTGCAGCTTCGCAGAGAACGTCGGTACTCGCTCGGCAGCTTTATCAAAATTACTTCGCGGCGTTCGACTTTTCGTCGTCATCAATCTTTCCCGGTTTGACTGCTAACGCGATAATGCAGTTACGCCATGCATCAGGATGGGGCGGATATACAGACCCGGTCAGCCTGTCAAATTCGTCATAAATAATTGAATTAAAAGCAACGATGTCATGAGTGAATTTGCGGATCACCCAATCGGCGGAATTTCTGAGTGATTTTATCTAACCGATTTGCGACAGTCTCGTTCGCGGCATTTGAGATTTAAATCGCTTTTTATCTCGGATGGAGTATCGGAAATAATCGCTCTCTTGAGATTGTTGCGTTTGTCGGGAAATAACGTGTTGAATTTTTTATTACCATTTATATCCAATTGACTGTTATGAATATATTATATATGTAATGTATACTTCCTACTATCATATGCAACGTATACTTCCTACTATCTTTAAAATATATAAGACTATATATAGAGGACTAGCTTTTATAAATTATGACAAAATTTCAAAAATGACATTTCCTAATTATTAAAAAGACATTTCCTAATAATTAAAAAAATTTACATGATTCTTTAGTAATTAATAAAATTATATATATATATAAGTATTGTATGTATATATATATATATATATATATATATATATTCAGGGTATTAGTTAAGTATATTGCCATACTCAATAGAGCGATTCTTTGGTTTATTTCAAGTAAAAAAGTCCATATAAACGTGTGTCCTAAACGGCT
>NW_017305885.1:779563-797052 GCF_001594115.1 Trachymyrmex septentrionalis
AATAAATTGACCTCTAATATAATTGATATATATTTTATCTTCGGTTTATTTATAGTCAAGTAAAATTTCTCTGGAAAATCCACTAAATTTTTCAGTAATTTTACAACAAATCTTTCATAAAACGGATCACGATATTATATCGTTTATTTTATTACTCTTACAAATTACATTGTTTTGGAAAGTAATTTTGAAATTATAAGATATTATTTTTCCTCCATTCCATAAGCTATTGAAGTTTAATTAGATGAGTCATAAAGCTTCATAAGCTGATATTTTCTCATTTGAAATTATATGAACAGAGTTTGTAAATTACCTAATCATAAAATAACATTCGTTAATAATATAATTTAATTATTTTAACTTGTAATTTATCAGAGTTAAATTTCGTTAAAATTGAGAATTTCGACATTTTGCAAATACAAGCGAGTTCGTTGTTTTGCAGTAAAATATAAAATTTCACGATATAAGCGCGATATCTTGCATTACAATTTAGAAATCGTAATTAAACCAAATGATGGTTAAATTATTATATATAAAATAATAGCAAACAAATTAATTAATTGCTCCGATAAACATTTCCAAAATTGGAAATCTAAATAATAGATATTGCTATTATTAAAAAAGGAATAATACATCCCCAATGGAAGTTAAATTTCATATAAACTATGAAGATCACATTGTGGACATATCGATCATACATTATCAAAGTCTGTTGGATTTGACGTCGAGATGAAGGTTTAAAATAGAAAGTTCGGGAACACCATTGTTATTTGATAATTTTGAACAATAACAGACTTTTGGTCATTGACATCTGATCCTATAAAGTCTATAATGATGAAAGCTACGATGGCTAATATTGTGTGAGCTTAGTTCGCTACTATTACGTGAAAGTTTCTAAGTTCTCGTACGAAATCATCGTCGTTACAAGGATGTCCTTCCGAATTGGGGCAGATTTGTCGCGGTCATCGGCTTTTTGCCGACATCAATCTTGCGCGGTTCTGAGCGATTTAATGTATCGATCCCAAATATAAGATGATGCAATAGTGACCCGTAGAAAAGATGTCTCTAGCACCGTTTTTTACTCTTCCATCTTAATATAAGATATTAATGGTCAATCGAAATAAGAACGTTGAGGGAAAAAATCGATTTTTTGGAGAAAGTCGGAGGCTTGATAAAGACATATTAAGCAGGCGCCATTACTGCATCTATCTGTATCCAAGACGAGCTCGTCGTTTCTGTGGAATCGCATACCGATTGCCGTGCTCTCAGCAGGATTCAATGCGTCGCGATCATTGATCGCCTTACCATTTCGAAGCGTCAGAGAGGATGTACGAAAGGAGGCCATTACGCTCGTGTACATGAATAAATTTGTATGGAGTTGTTCTATGGTTACACGGACAAGATTAACCATGTACTACGTTCGTGTTGTTATTGCGTAGGCATTAGCATAACTTCTCATATACGTGTTACAATACATAAACGATTTACAATAAAGTATCATGAAATAAAAACGTTTTTCCTAAATCTAAAGAAGATACTAAATATAATTATAATACTTTAAGTAAATCGTTGGAATTCGTCGGAAAATATTTCCAATAAAAATTAGAAAAAATGTATCGATTATGACAGATCGATACTTCTGTCGAATTTTATAAATGTTCTACTGGTATTTTTTCGATTCACCAAGAAACGAGTAATATACTACGTTAATATCTTTAATATTAATTAAACATATATAATTAAATATCCGCATCGGATAATTATTTCAAATAAATTAGTTGCATCTTGGAGTACATCAATACAATGCAACTTATTTCACCTTGTAGATGTCAAGATAGCTCTACATGCAAATATAAATTTTATGTTACGTCTTTCTTTATGAGAGATATAGAAAAGCACAATAAGGATTTCGAGAAGAGAATCGCATCTACCCAAAAAGTACAATAATCATTCCAGAGAAATCAATTTATCGTACTTGAAAGCTTCGATTACGACTCGATTCGCCTATATTCGTTGAAAATCGTCGCTTCTTTTAAGAGTTTCTCGCAACAGCGCAAAGGGTTACATATAGTTGCTTTCTTACCTCGGCATCGGAAACGGTCCTCTCCGCCAAATTGCGAACTTTGCAGTGCAGGAAGGCAGTGCCACCCAATTGTACCGTGACATTAGAAACGGTGTTGTTGTCGTTCGCCTCGTTCACTCTCTGCAGTTCGTCGAGATTGCTGAACCAAAGGGCCTTCCAATCCGACGGGATGTTGTAGGGCACGCGTCGATCTAAGAGAAGAAAGATGACCAGCGGGTATAATCACGGTAATTTAATTAAGTTGATTGTCTTGGTAAGGGGGAAACTCGACAAACGACGCCGCAATTACAGAGCGAGGCTATCGCCAGTTCCGCCGTCGGCAGCAAACTTTTTTATCAAGGCAAAGAAAAATAAAAGTTAAAGGCGGTGGAACGATGGGAGAAAACAAACGCGGAACCAAGCCTGAATTCCGCTTGTTTTACCCCGACCCTCGTGAATTAGAAACTACTTTCCATTCGGACCCTTTCTGAATTACCCTTGTTATTAAATTTTTTAAGAAGACGACCTGTGTTCTCGCGTGCTTTGCTCATTTCCTTCGATGTAAATCACCGGGGAAATGTGCCGTGCGAGTTATGGAGCAGTTTGCACATTGCCATAACGACATCTTGCGATATTATTTGAACAGTGTATGCAGGAATACGGAAAAAAAGTTCTTGAGCCAAATTAGATCCACCTAATTAATTTTATTTTTTTAAAATTCTATTTATTAAAATAAACTAAGTGAAAAATATAATCTCTATCCCATTCACTCACAAAAATGAAAAGTATCTTCTAGATATATAGAACATCCGTAAATAAACGAAAAAATATTTTTAACTCTAACATTGAGTTTTATTATATTCGTATAAATACAATAAGACCTAAATAAAAAATAAATTAAAAATAACAAAGAAACTAAACATTATCTTTTTACATAAGTCAGTTTTAAAAGGATCGTTAATCATAAAAAAAAATCCCTTAAGATTTACTCTTTTCTTAAACATTATAATACAATATAATATATAATACAAATCTCTCAGATTTGGTCTGAAATTAATCTTTTAATTTTTGAAAATTTCTAACAATTTGAATGCAATTTTACTTTCTCAAAATTTGTAGCATTGAAAATCGTTAACCTCTGATACGTAAGCTCCACACATAACAAACAAATAATAATTGGTCATATAACAATAATCACAAAAATGGGCATTATTTAATAAGAGTTCATTATTTCTGAAACAATATATTTATTACAAAAAATCGATTTATTTGTTATTTTTCCATAAGAAGTTGAATATTATAATATATTATATAAAATAATGTATATATACCTGGCAAACTTTGCAGCAAGTTGTCATAAAAATATATGCGCTTCGTCACAAGTTTTTGTTACATTAAATAAACGTGTTCCTGCTGATTCAAATTCTCTAGCCCCTTTTCATCTACTTCCTATGGAACACTTTTTAAGCATATATTCTAAGCATAAAGAGTTAGTAATAAATTAGCTAGAGTTAGAAATAGCGTTAAGTAATAAATTTAAACATGTGCCATTTTTTAGGCTGGATCTTATTCGGCTCAGGTACTTTATATCCCAATAAATTTGTGAAAAATAAAAATTTTATTGATTCATCAAGAATGATTGGTATTGCACTTTGTAATTTAATGTGCGATTTAAAATGGTTGGCGATGGTTTAAAATTTGGTTTTTACTTTAGATGTGTTTTGACTCTCGTGGGCCATTGTTTTCCGCATTCTATGTCCATTTAAAAAAAATTGCATAGTATGGTTTTTACTTGATCGCAGTACATGATGCATATCCACGATATCGAAAGCGATAGTATTTTGATTGCGATCTTTCGCATCGTTTAAATAATGCGAGTGCACGCCTCGCCACACCGCTTCGACGGACGAAATTCCCAGTATTTGTGATACAGCCGAAAGAATAAAGGGCAAAAGAATTTTTTTCCTTCATGCGCGCACGCTTTGTTAAAATTTTCATGGATACGACCTATTTCCGGGCAGCGCAGGTGATTTAGGATGTTTGCCCTCGACAGCAGATTACGATTCAAGGAGACTGCGCTGCTGGTGTGGTAAGCTCGAATGTGCCTGCTTCTCGTCCTGACCTCATTTGAATAATCCATGGATACATAACGGACGTACATGCCTTTTACGCCATGCGAACGCGTATAAAAAAAGAGAAGAAAAGGAAAAAAAAAAGATACGCGTGGCTGAGCGCAGACGCGATGCGATCTCGAAAACGCGACGGTCCATGTCGCATTTGCAAAACTTTATTCATGTTATCCTCGGAATTACTACGAAACGAATCTTTCAACACTCATAGTTTTGCGCCAAAAAGAGAAAACTTCCAAATCAAGTTTCCGTTGGAGAGATTTTTGTAAATTTTATTGAATATAAAATGTGTATCAATTTTTTTCATTATTTAAAGGAAAAAAGAAAAATTAGAAAATATAATATTAGGGCTGGTATTTACAATACGTTCTTAAAACCATCTTAAGTAATGTCTTAAGATGTTAATGCTCCTCTGTGATTGGCTCATGATATCTTAAGACTACTTAAGATTCGGTCTTAAATATAAGAATCGACTGGGAATACCAATCTACATCTTTTAAGAAGCATAATATATGTTCGTACAATGTACATCACATATAGATTCTACCTTGCCATTATTCTTATTCCATACATAATATTCTAACATATATTCAATTTTGTTCTAAATTGGATTGCATCTTATTCAGTGTGTTTGAAGAACTAAAAGATTGGATTTTTTCTCAGATTTCTAAATTGGAAAGCTTTACATAGGTCAAATTAACCTAATTTCAGATATTGACATCTTCGACAAGTACTTGTAACAGTTCTAAGTTAAAAATCAAATTTTCGATAAGTCTTGAGTTAAAAAATCAGATATGATTGTCTAAATGAAGTAGTTATTAAAACTTGTAAAACTGCATAATGCTCGCTAAATCAGAAACTGCATTTCTCTCTTTTTCTCTCTCTTTTCTAAAAGAAAATAAATCTAAAATTATAAATGTGAAAAGTATTGAATTCCAATATGGCTCTTTGTTTAATCGAAACTGCAGGATGCAGGATGAAATGAGAATCTTTCTCATTGTCAGAAGTAATCATATGAAAGAAATATCTTTTTTATTACTAACCATTTTGTCTTGCGTTACGCATTCTATTGTTGTTCATACAAAACCGAAAATTTATTATCACGAAATGATAACAATACGGTGTAAAATCGTTGCTTTGTTAAGTGCATTCGGTGAAGCGTGCGCGAAATAAGATAGTACGCTCTGTAGCATGAACGGTAACGTGTATCCGTACAAATATCTTTAATTCACGAAAACAGGTATGTTATACGAAGGAAAGTTCAACTCGCATGTGATCCGTGCGAGGAAGGCATCCACGTTACCACTCTCACGTGGGTCTTCCTTTCACCAGGGATTCGATTCGGCCGTGGAAAAGTTCGGCATTCTAAACGCCTTGCATCTCGATTCTATCTTGTATGTAGGTGTGGCGGCAAATCGAGTTCTGGAAGCCTGAAAGTAGCGAGCGCGTGTTTGGCCGCTACTCGTATTCATCAAAGTATCGAGGCGGAACTGGAAATACGAGGGTTTCCACGGATGCCAAATTTCGAAAAGTCTTTTAACCGCATGTAAAAAGAAATGGCAAATAAACGGGAAATTTAATCTCCGGACGTAAAGTTAGGTGAAGTTAAACAGAAACTTCGTTAAAAACGCGTTATTTAATGAAACGAGAAGGAGGAAAAGTATATTTCCAGAAGGAAAGAAATATATAAACATTGCTAGTTACTTGAAGTCCGAAATTGATATTTCTCTCGCAAACATGCACACGCGGTCATGGCAATCTGACGCTAATCTCATTTTAAACAACGTATAATATTTATTTATAGCCTTTCACGTTGTTCTGCATATCGTGTAAGTTACTCAATTTTGCGTGCATTGAATGTTGCACTTGTTTCGATAACAAAGTTTCAACACTTTATTTAACCAGAAGCGAATTATTTAGATCGAAGCATCAGGTATTCGCTGCTGCAAGTTGTTTCCGTTGTCTAATTTAATGCTAGCAAACATCATTGTATGCGGCATAATGAATGAAAATAATTAATTACAACGCTACGGTAATACAGAATGTACGATTGTTGCGGACTCTGTGCTCAGCATCCATCATGTAATAATCCCTGCGGTAAATTATCAGGTAAATTATGGAATACAGATTTGTATGGGTGTGTATGTGCGTCGCGAGCATTGGGGAATTCACTTTTCGTTTTAAACACTTCAAAGATTCGAGGCAATGAAAACTGGCTCCATTGCTACGTTATCAATCCACGCCGGATAGAATCTTTCCATTAACCCCAGCACGAATCTAGCGTACGAAGGTTTTACGTTAGTTTACTATTCGCTGGTTAGTTGGATGCTGCACTACTCCGTAATAGACAGTTCTAAAAAATAAATCTCTAAAATCGTTTCTAAAAACAATAGAATCCTATATGAGAAAAAAAAAGCGTTGTTTTGATGTTTGCATTTTGCAACAGAAATTTAGATATTTCCAACATGTTCCTTCCAAATTGCACTATATTGATATTTCCACACACTTCAACATAATAATTGAATTAATGAGTCAACTTAGTTATTCAACTAAAAATATTTACACAATTTACTGAAAACATGTGTTATGTAAATATTTTATAATTTCAAACATTTTATTTTGTTATTTAATTTAATTTTATTTTGTCGTTCTAACATATTATTTAATAGTAAGTTGATCCATTAATTTGATATTATTATACTGAAGTAAAATATTAAAATAGTTTAACAAGCGACGAACATGTCGAAAACATCTAAATTACTTTCTAAACGTCGAAAAATGCTTCTTTGTTTGCTCAAGTATATTGAATTAATTGTTGAATTAAAGTTCCCTATGCATGAGTCTTAAGAATAGTGAATTGGAGAATCTAAATTAATTGCTAACGATTACACAAGTGAATAGATGAAATTTATTCTTATTTCATTTCCTCATTGTATAATAATATTTTATTTGCGATATCTTATTATACGATTGCGCACGACTTGACTTGTCAGTCGATTATCCATGTTTGAAAGCATAATGGAGGCTTCAAGAAAACAAAGGGATTCGCGTTTCGCTATGATAAAAGGGGTAAGTAGGCCGTGCGCGCGGATGTATATACGCAGGCAAAAGCAATCGGTGCGCCCAAATGCGCGAAATCCTGAAAAACACGTTCGGTCGGTTGCGGACAAAGGATTCGCGCGCGTGCGGGTGAGCGTTTCACGGGCACGCTTTGTGTGCCCTCGTGCTTATTATATCGAACGTGTAATTTAGCTCTGCTGACTCCGTGCACGCATATCTCTCTCTCTCTCTCTCTCCCACCCCTCCCTCTTCCTCCTCCCTCCCTCCCAAACTCCTCTTTCTGAGTGTGACAACCAAGCTGGGCTTGTTAGTGTTTGGTCGATTTTGGTGGTGTCACCCCCAACAAAAATAGAGCACAGAGTCACTGCCCGAAAGCCTTATCATATTTTCAATGCGACTCAAAAAAACACCTTACATATTCCGGAAATAAAATAGCAAAAAGGAAATAAAGACGGAAATATTCAATCTCAGAAAGGTCTGCACTTGATTTTTTCGCCGTCAGGATTAACATCCGGCAGTCGGAATTCAAAATATAGAGTCCACCTCGTGATAGCTTCCTGTTCGTTAGGAAATCAATAAACGGTTTCATGCATCTGACAGAGTATTCTTTTTTCCTTCTGTTTCCTTCTGTCGTTCTAACAACTATGTTCCATCAATGTCGACAAAGTAAGACGACGAGTGAAGCAACGAAGTTGAACGTCAGAAAGAAAATAAAAAGAGAGAGAGAGAGAGAGAGAGAGAGAGAGAGAGAGAGAGAGAGGAGAAGGGAGGGGGGGAACGATTGAGTGTGAAGTTGCAACGAGGAATAAAACGAAAGTAAAAATAGCAAACTAGAAAAACGAGTAGGAGGATCAAAGATAAGGCGAAGGGTTAGTCTCGTCAATCGACGAGGATGTAAGAGCACGAAGAGGACGGTTGGAGCGAGAACGCAAAAGGTGACGAATAGAACCTGAGAGAGGTAAAGAGATGGTGTTTCAGACGGCAAGGGGGAGCTGTATATATAACAGCAACCAAAATGCTAGCCTGCATCAGGGCATTACGTCTGCCTATCCGCCGCCTTAAACGTGTAGCCCGGCGCCACCACCTGCATACATACATATAGTTTGCATAGAAATGGCACACGTCATCCCGCAACGCGGTAGGTCTTTGCTTTATAAGGCAGTGCGCTCCGCGCAGATTACTATTCACTAGCTCTCTCGGCCCATCCCAGTTACGAGGTGACCGTCGAGTATCTGAGAGACAGTGTATTCTTCGAGGCCGTCCGCCAGGGTTCTCTTGACCCGGCTTTTATGTTTCGGTCGTTCGCGACGGGTGATTTTCGGAGCGACGTGTTCCGCGTCGTATTCCCGTCACGCGACGTCGCTCAGGTGTTTCGATTTTTCATTCAGCCTGCGCGATTGCAATACGATTGGACTTCTGGATGGATGGCCAGAAATTAGGACGCGTCGATTCCGGTCTCGAGATGACAACGAGTATTTGTTTGACAATTTAATGAGGAATTGATTGGAATAATAAGTTCTTCAGCATGATTAAGTTGACTTTTTTGAATTAGCGATAAAATCGCTTTTTTACCAACGGAAAATGTTCGAGGGATTACGCGCATTATACGTTTATGTAAATTGCAAATTTATTCACATTACAGTTATATTAAATAATTTTAATAAATTTGGCGAAATAATTGTAATAAAAATAATTTATTGTGATAAGATAAATAATAAAAAAATCAATTATACTTTTAAAGTTTTCTTTCTTTTTTTTATTTCATTCAATAATTAAATGCGTTTCATTATATATGTTCACTGAAAGCATTGCACTGATTGCAAATCTATAGTTTACGTTATATATACCATAGATTTTTAGTATTTGAAGTAAATAACAGAATGCAGTAATTAAATGTGATATATCAAGATAATAGGCATCTTTAAAGAACTATATTTGCTTCAGTTGTAATCCGATACATTCTTTCCGACGTGTAAAATATGTAGACGTGACAACGCACTTTAGAAAGATATTTTCTCGAGTCTTCTCTTCTTCAGTTCAAAGGTGCGACGAATAAGATAGCTGAAGAAAAATGCGATGTTCTTGTTGAAGCATACGGCGTATGAAAAAGACCCGTCTGTAGAAGACGCGGTGTATACGTGTCTGTGTTTTTCATTCGCCCACGCGATTGCGTTCGAGGATGAATGAGGCATATAAAACACACAGTAGATACGGGCTGTTCTGGTCAGACTAAGTGGAAGTGATTTACCACCGTTGCAAACCAATAAATTAGACATTTTTTTGAAATTGTGACCGACGATAGCGATTCTTCCGGGTAATTTTAGAATATCGAAGCCGTTATTTCAAGACCTGTATTACTTTCCCTCTTCGAAATTGACTATTACTTTGCGTGTTATGCGAGCTTTTAGCTCAGAACTTTGCAAGAATCTGGATCCGATGACTCTCATGATTTGCGCATTACACGTTATTATTGTACGATTGGATTTGAGTACGATTTTAGCAATACATACGGCAGTAGGTACATGGCACTATTTAAAAATAAATACAAATGTTTATGAGAAAAGTTGAGTTATCGACTAATACTTAAACGATATCCTGTAATGAGAAAAATATTCTGATTAAACCAATTAGATGAGGCCAAACAGAATTTATGATCATTATAACGATTTTTTGATTATCATAATCTTAGCAATACTATTTTGGTTGGACCTTTTTGATGATTTAACCAGAATATTTTTCTCTGTATAAATAATTCACGCGGAATATACGAACTTTGAAAAGTACTTTTTGACAACGTTTTCTACTTATGGAGAAGAAAAGTATTTATCTTTGAACGGAAATTTTAAACAAAGACCTCAGCGCGGTGAACTGTGTTCAACTTTCAACGACGTACTATGTGTAGTTTATTCAAGTGTAAATGTATGTCACAAGTCGGTGATTGTCGCAGTATCTTCTTACGTGAAAAACTCATTGTCTGGAAAAACAGTGGTGTTTTCGACAACGTGCATAAAACGTTTTAATGAACGTTACGTAATATATGCGAATGAAAACCTACGGCCATTGAATTGGTAATACATGCTAATGAATTTTCTCCGACATGTACTTTGGTTGAAAAAAATCACCAATTGAGGCAAATTGTTTCGTCGTTCGATGAGCGAGAAATTTTTTCTCCGTTACCACAATCGACATAGAAACCTGGTGATTAAGACATGTTGCTGTTGTGCCCGCTGGCACAATTATTTCGCTTGTCAATGTACACAAAAGAAAAGGAAAGAAAAGAATTTACTGTAAAACTGGACAATGTTTGTTGCACGTTCGTAAATTCAATGAATTCAAATATACCGCATTTATATGATAAATTTTATCGTATTGTTACGTACAATTACAATATTGTCATGCTGTTGTACGTTTCCTCAATCAAACAATACGTACTTATAAACATTTATCAAGTAAATGAACTTCTATGGAACTTTCTTTTTTAATCTTTTACTTCTTTATTAGACAAAAAATTATAAACTATCACACTACACTTTGTTATAATTTTAAAATCATTTCTTTAAAGACTAATATATATGAATAATACATATCAATATGTAAATGCATTATTTGTTCCAACATTTTATATGTTTATATTTTATTTTATTAATTTATTACTTATATTAATGTGTGAATTTTCTAATTATTTTAACAATAAGAATAATTAAATCGAATTAAAACTGTCATTAATTTATATATTATATATTATATTTAATGAATGATTAATTATTTTTCATTTAACTTTGAGCTCATTTCATATGACCTGTTTTCTTTTCATTCTATAATATAAAACGAGCGGAATTTATTATTAATTTATTATATTAGCGATTATCTCATAAGTGTACCTACTATTATTTAATATTGCTTTACTTTCTTATCAGACGACGTAGGTGAATGTTCATTAATGCTGTGGCGCATGGACTGCAAAGCAAGCGTGCCGTCGGATAACCGCAACAATGCGCGCGCGGGCGTATTACTCGGTCCTTTCGTTATGCGGTCGTGCACCCATCGACTCTGCACCACGTATACCTAGCTTTTATACATCAGATAATCTTATGGATAAGCTATCAACCCTTATGCTGGAAAGTAGGTGAGTCAAAGCTAATAAAGCGAATTGAACGCGAATGCTTTCCCTTGGCTGTAATATTACAGAGGCGTGAAAATGAATATAAAGTAAAATGTATCAACAATGAGACCAAATCATTGCAAGTTGAAAGCTTCGCTTTGTGTTCTATTCGTATATTGTACTATACGAATGTATCGTATTTCTTCCTTACTATTCTTTATAGAAATATTCATGTACGATATGCACAGAAAAAAACGATTTCGATGAAGTATTTAAAAATTTAGGTAGATACAAATCAGAAAATAATTTCGTGAAATTATCAAAGTAATTATGTAAGAAACTCAAGCATGATGAGCAATGCACTGAGAAACCCATTTAGTTGAATCCAATTAGTTTCTTGTTTGGATATGGGCAAACAAATCCTTGGTTGATGCAATAAAATAATTTAGTTAAAGTCAAACATTTGGTTATTGTAAACAACTTTATTAGATGTCAATGTTTATCAGAAACAAGTAAAATGTTACAATAACTATGGTTTGCTTCGATTAAATTATTTTATTACATCAATTAATTTCTTGTTTGAACATGGGCAAACAAATCCTTCGTTGATTCAACTAAATGGGTTTCTCAGTATGCTACAAAAAGTTTTAATGTTATAGCAACCAGTTTGAGCGTCCTATATCACTTTGTTGATTTAACAAAATTATTTTCAGATCTAACAAAATTTTTAGATATTCAAAACCGTTGTGTCTGTATGTGTTATCTTCGTTTAGTTTTAATGAATGTTATTTTATTATGCGTTTAAAGAGGTTCTCGCATTTGATGAAATATAAGTCTATAATATACATATAATATAAATGTTAATAATATCAATAATATCTAGAAAAAATTTCATTAATTTTTATCATACTATTTTGAAGATATTTAATTATAAATTTATAGAATTTTACATTACAAGTTGAAGATATAATCTTATCCTATAGTTATTCTCTTTTAAATTGAGACACTTGCGTATAATTAAAGAACAGAAATTAAACAATTCTTATAATTAAAGTAAAGTTCGTTCTCGTAAAGTTTTATTTAAACTGACCATACAGTTCACAAGAAATTTATGTTCTTCGATGAAAAAAGCTAGAATATACGTCAAATGGACGATGCGTATATGTACATCAAGTGAGCATCTTACAACTTTTATTTTATCATTTTGAAAATATTTAGTAACATATAAAGTTAACAATAATTATGTATAATGGTATAAGATATTGTTAGTAATCTTTTTATTCCATTATTTTAATTATTTTACGTATTATTATGAATAATCTGTCCATTGACTAGGAAGTAACCTCCTTAATGTAACGCATAAATGTTAAATGATCAATTTGAAGATTATGCGAAAACAATTAATAAAAAATTTCTTCACTAGAAATAAAGTAATAGTTTCTCGCTAATAAATTTATTGTTATTAATTGACTAATTAAACATTATCGTGCTTGAAACATCAATTGATGCGAAAGTTACGAAGCTGATCAGAGTGAAAACATCGTAAGCACGTAACGCAATCCTTAATGGATTATTGTTAAGCAGCTTCCATAGTTTTCAAGGAAAGTTGATCTTTTAGTTACGGTCGTCGAGTAAATGAGACTACGAGCAGACAAGCGTACTCTTAATTAAGGAGTCGGCGACAGCAATAATAAATACTTGTAAATGTGAGTGTCGGTTACAAATATTCCTCCGCAACTGCACTCATGCAAAATATAAATCGCGCACTCTCGTAACGAACGTTATAATAATCCTATCTTTGTTTCTTGTTCTCTTTTATCTTGCTAATGGTATTATGTAAGTATCGCGCGACATGCGAACGATGATTTACCGCGAATGACGTTAATTATATAAGCAGCCATGCCGGCTCGCGAATACAGGTAGGTATATAATTATACGCGACGCAACGATAACGAGCAATTGAAGCGCGATAATATAATATTATGAAGTTTTGCCTACGAGCGGCCAGGATTGTTTTACGATGCGTGTTGCATTTGACGAACGGTCTTTTAATATCTCGCCAGTGAGTGACAGCGCACTCCGAAAGGGAAACACGAAGCAGACTTCGGAAAAAAACCAGTGAAATAGATGGATAAGCTCACCAGTTATGTGGAAATTAAATTCCCCGTGCGTATTATCGCCCGCGCCCGTGTGTGTGTGTGTGTGTGTGTGTGTCCGGGCTATCTGATTTTTCAAGTATCACATTTTTCGTACGACAAGCGAGTAAATAACGGTTCCTGTTTATCCTACGGCGAATCGAAATCAACGAATGGAAATTCGTATCGTTCGCACGGTGTAATTCCGTAAATGGAGATACATAAGTACAACGGGAATAATAGCCGAACATTTAAATGTTCTAGTTGTGGTAGTGCGAGAAAGATTTATCGAGCATTATTACTTTTTTTTATTTAAAATAGCAATGGTTTTAGTAATTTTTCCATTGCGTGTATCAATGTTATTTGAGCTTTGACAAATCGCGATATGTATGGAAGATTTATCGAGTATTATTACTTTTCGCTTTAATATAGCAGTGGTTTTAATAATTTTTTCGATTTAGCGCAACAGTCGAAATTCGATATTTTCGCATCTCTGTTGCTTCATCAAAATAAGCATTACATCAAACTGATAATGCTTTTAATTTAAAGTAAGCGCATCATTTTTTTATCATCGCGTCATCACTTAATGATAATGTGAGAAACGTTATTAAATTTATTAACTGCGCTCCAGATTTAATTAGGAATTTTTCCAACGGATTGACGATCTTTCTCTGTCCGGCTTAGCAAGAGTAGACGACGTAGCGTGATCCATTAGACGTTAAAAGTAATGAATAGTAATGAGATTCGGCTAAAGCTGTAGAAAGGCAGACAATATGACTCTAGCAATGCGATTTCACATTGCATGCATCTTCCTGACTTTGCCCGTCATAAAAATAAAGTCTCAAAAAATTTAAATTTAATTAGAACAAATTAATATTTTATTAGGAAGCACTGTACACGATTAATTAAAGATTAATTCACAATAGTTTATAAAACTTTATTTCTTCTTACATCCCAAATTATGGCAGAATTAACTGAGCAGAGAAGAAAGAAACGGGGCAATGAAATACTAAAATACTACTAGTCTCGTGAGGAAAGAGATCAGTGTTTACCACATGTTTCAAAATGTCTGTCAAAAAACGATATATTGCACGCTATGGGAAATATCCCAGTACACGAAACTGTATTTATTAGTGTGGGACAAGAACTTGTGGTGTTTCTTCAGACGACACTGAAAGAAAGAAGACTTCGACATGGCGACGCGAAACTTCATCCACAAGACTTCTTCGCTAAGACGGGCGAGCACAAGCACGAAGCGAGAAGAGTGAAGGTGGTGTGAAGTTATACAAGAGAATGAGAGGAATTCGAGGGCGAGAAAGATGAAGTTGAGAGTTAGAGCGAGTTAAGGTACAGAGGGAATATACAAATAAAAGAAGAAATATAGATAGGAAAAAAACCAAGGATGTGACGTACACAAGAAGAAATAAGAAGAAGAAGAGTAGTCTCTGTTCGAAAGAAAGCTAGCAGAGAGAGTGGACAACGAGCAGACGAGCGAGAAAGTATGCCGAGACGTAAGATGAGCGAAAAGAGAAAGGTGTGCGAGGGTGGTGGTCGAGGAAATACAGTATGAGGAGCACTTGAGCACTGAACTTTGTGTGCTTTTGAATGCGGGGCATAAGCTACCTGTCTTTTGTTTCCGCAAGACAATGCGGGAGCTTACACAAGGTCGGGGGAGAACGATGAAGGGGGGAGGGGGGAGAAGGTTGTAGAACAGACTCTTTTTTTCTGCTTCGTCTAGTTTAGCCGGATGGACTTGTATTCTTTTCCCACGAGCTCTCGAGTACTCTCGATGCGCGCAGCCACTTTTCAGAAAGAGGACGCACAAGCTACACTTCTTGCGCGATCAGAGAGTTTTTTTTGAAACTCATCCCTTTACATCAAGTACCTTCCATGTTACTGTCTTGTTGCAGATTCTTGAGTGACGAGACTCTGCGCTACATTATTACGTCTTAAGCATATTATAAACACTTGCGGAATGTCAATTTCTTTTTTCGATGTACAAGTATAATAAACTTGTCGTTGGTCATTTTGTTTACTTCATTTTACATTATCGAAGCTAATATTTTTGTTAAATCTAAAAACCTTGTAAAAGTTTTGTCCTTTCTTATTTCTCTTTGTAATAGTCTTTTAAATTTGTTTCTAACTTCTGAGATTTCCATTGGGACACGATACGTAAGAACGCTACAACATTGCAAAAATAAATATAAGTAAAATATTTAAGGTTTTATTTTAAGGTAAGACAAATTAAAATATTAATATATATCTATGTAATGTTAGCAACAGATCAAATAATTTTTGTTATTTATGTTTTAATGTATTCACGTGAAAAATATAAAAGGGTTAAAAAATATGATAATGATACATTAAATAATCTTACATATATTAATAAATTTTACTTTATAAATTATAAAAAGATTTTTAAATTCAAGATTTACGCATTTCAAAGATATAATACAAAGTTATTGGAAATTTTGTATGTCGATAATATCATTGACGTCTCTTAAGCTCCTCTCTTGACATCATTACGTGCAAAGACAGATAATCAAAATAACAAGCATGAAGACAAACCGGAGGGTCAGAAGGGCCATGCAAAGCGTATGCTTACCGACGCTTTAATTGGGATAACAACTTGCATCAAACGTCGACGAGGCTTTGCGTTGTCAGGAAGCGCGATAAATACGGGGAGTGAAATGCTCGTGATTATGTAGTCGAGTGATGCCAGCCGGCTCTCCGTCACAAGCAACCATCAAATCCTCTTTTAGACGGTAAAGTAATAAATCCTCTTTAATAACGTGTATATTCGTGCTTGCCGTGGCGACTAGACACGAAGGAGTACGGCCAACGAAAATGGGCATAGTCTTGCCGGAATGTATAATTACGTTCACGTAATTGCGGCCGCTTCCGGTCTACGAAAAAGCATTTCCTCTCTTGTTTGAAACGGCAATTTTGACTACAATGAGCAGCGAATAAAGGCAGAGGTCATATGTGCCAATTAATAATTCAAATGAAATTCATGTGAGGTAAACGAAGAAAAAATGGGGACACAAATTATTATATTTTTTTCTTAATTAACGCGGTGAAACTAACGCGAAAAATCCCAATTATTCATTCATAATAAAATAAAATTAATGGATAATTTGTAATAAAAATAATTTTCCAATTTTTTGTACAACAACGCGCGATAACTGAAATAATAATAGTGAGTTAAAATTTCATATATCAAAAGCATCGCGTAATTTACATGGCACGTACTAAATGTATTTTATAGAATTTTAAATTTTACACAAAAAAAACATTCACTTTCGTTTCTCATCCGATTGTTCGATTGCGTGCCACAAAAGTTTGAATTTTAACTTGAATTTACTCAACGGTTGTGCGTGCTATTCGCAAATTCAGTTTTTTCCATCAATAGGAAGATACATTTTGTATTTTATTTCGAGATATATGCGCATCTAGAACGAAAGAAAAAAAATTCAAAAAGGATTTTTCACGTCTGAGGGTCGTTACTGAAATAATCCACGGATCGATAACGATATATCGTATCGCAGGTAGAATATTTTCGTATCTATACTAGTATTTTACATTCGGTATTTTGAGTCTAAACATGGTAGACGGAAAATACGAGGAATGCAATACAAATGGATTAAACATGCTCCGTGCATGAGCGACGCTATTTGCGCTTGCGAGAGCAGTCCTCAAAGAGAAATTAAAGAAATTTTAATCTTAACTTTTGCAATATGTACAGAGCAAATATGATTTACATCTTAATGTATAGAGGCAGAGTTAGATAGCTTTGCTATTTTGTTACATGAGTATATGTGCTTTTATTACAATTTTAATAAAGTATTATTTATATAAAGTATTATATATATATATATTAAAATCTGAAGAATTGTAAAAGTAAAATATTGCACAATAATAATGTGTGAGATATCATTAGAATAACAAGTTATTATTATGTATGTCAGTGTAATACATTATCAAAAAATATTTTAAATTTT
>NW_017305885.1:797152-801976 GCF_001594115.1 Trachymyrmex septentrionalis
AGTATCATCAATAAAAAAATGTATGTAATATTTGTCTTCTCATAGATCGTTTTCGCAAGTATTGTACTTCACGCAATTCACAATCATTCATATTTTCACATCAATTCGCATAAAGCAATATATCATTTTAATACTTTTTTTTTATATATTTACAAAGTAAGATTTAGAAAGTTCACGATTATGATTAGTAGCGTGAGAATAAAATCGCTGGAGCCGGTCTGTGTGCCTAAAGAACGTAGCGGGGACAGGATAAACGATGGAACACCGCAATAAATCATACTAGCATTTTTCAATACCGAGCGGCCGTGTTGACTGAGCTTAAGGCGGAGTGTCCTACTTGCATTCTCACCATCTCCGGTTTTCCGTGACACGCGGCGTAAAAGATACTTCGGGGATGTAAATATACTGTGTGACAGCACAGTTTCAATATATCGCGCAATGGCTTTATTTCGGTATTACCAGACTCACTCATTTATCTTGTGATAAAAGTTGGTACGCAACTTCAGTATACAAGGAGGATATTATTTCGATATATTACTTCGAGCAGAGAAAAACCCTTGAAAATGTAAAATTTCCGTGCAGACCCGATCTGAATCACTCTTCGATTATAATAACAATAAAGCGCGCAATGCATAAAGCGTAATCTTAAAGTAACGCCTTTTACGACACGTGATACACCGAAAATGTTCTTCGTGCATATAATCGCTTTAGTCGTTCGGCCTTCGAGAGTTTTCCATAGTGTGTGCAAAATGTGTGCCCCGCACAATCCTGATTTAAAATCCGATTCTGTATAAAGTCGTATTTGTGAATATTCAAGCCGCGCGTTATATTCGGTTATAAGCAACCGTGCGTGTCTTTTATGCGTCCCGTATGCTGCCTGCTTATTCGACTGACAGAGAGAAAGCAGAAACGTTCGCCTAGAAATGGCAATATTCCCTAAGCTTTCTCAAAGAAATTGATCTCGTCGTTTCTTCGGCTATACGTTACATATCGTCGAGTTTACGATTATACCCATCAGCTATCAGGACTTCATCCTAAGCCTGAGGGTTCCGTCGCCCGGTAGATAGCCAGGGTAACTGCTGGACCCGCCAGCAACGTTATTAAACTGGTCAATATACGTGCAACTGTTATACGATACGCCATATTTCGTCTTTACGTATATATAGTATACCAGAAGCCATTGCCTACAGTACAGAAAAATAATTCACCGATAGCGGTCAGCGCGTTGAGCTACACGTCACGGCCAGATTATTACGCACGCGGCTAAAAAGCGTGACACGCTCGCGAAAATGGAATTGTAAAACACGTAATTTTATTTTTTCCGATGCCGAAATATCACGCTGCAAATAGAACGATATTGCAATGCCGTTGCACGGTGTTATAGGATGTTACAAAGACTAATTGGATACGTGACGATGCAAGTTAATAAAACGTACCGTGCGAAATGTGATTGAACTGTAACTGTAGTTACAGTTTTCATAATTTTTATAGACCCTCCATGGGTACGGGAATAAAAATTTTCTTTGCAGATTTAAGTGAGAAATATGTTTTTAACGATAGTTGCAAACTTTATTGCATATGCTAGAGAGAATAATCTGGTACATGCAAGGATAACGAGATTTTTCCCGCGTTTAATACGAAGCTGTAAACATTATCCAAGTAGGTAAATATTATATTTCTCCGTAATCACTAGTGCAAAAACGTATTTTCCTATGAAATTTTACGTCCAAACTTGGATAATTGGGATAAAGCCCTAGCGCCCTATCGCTCATCTTTTGCAGGAAATCTGGCGCGTCCACGACAACAAAACGAGTTACAAATTGCATCGCCTTTCTCCTCAGACCGTTGATTAATAGCTCTACGAACTGCAATCGTCCGAATTACATGTACGATTGTGGAGCAACCTGTAAGCATATGCGACTATAAAATTCCACCCATGGGATTATGGTTGCGACTTTTCTCTCGGCACGAAATCACGAACGTATAGATATCACGATAAATAATCCTAGGGCAAATAAAATTTATTTTACAAATATCTTCTTATACGATCGACTTTATGATGACAAATAAACCAGTCCCGAAGAGCGGATCAGCATCTGGTTGCGCCCTACTGAACCTCAGGAAGAACGTTTCAAAGAAAGAAATTTATGACCATTTCAAACCATCTTATATATGATGCTCATTTATAAAGTCGAATGTATACATTTTATCAAGTAATGAACTAATGCAAATGTAATTCTCGTTTGTTGTATTAGATATATTTATGTCATCGTAAAAAAAAAAAAATCAACGCGCATCAACATCATTCGGTAATTAAAGCTCTGATTGTTATCTAATTTAACAGAAGAATTTAATTAACATATTCCATGACCAGCAGTTATTTATTAGTATTGTATATCCATCTTAAATAATTGAACGATTCTAAATACAATGTATGTTATGCGGATGTATGTATTCGATAAATATTTGACTTATCAAAATAAATGGTGTATCCTTTTTGCAATCATACACAATAACGCTTATATGTATAAATAAAATTTATCACGTGAGTACGGTATGCTTGCATTTGTCAAATATTTGGTGAATGAACACGTTGTTCGTTGCCAGATTCATCCATACTTGGCAAACACTGATCGCAAGCATCACAGCATCGTTTGGAATCCATTTAAGATAAGCCCATTTAAGATAGGATAAGTGCGAGCTAAATCCGTCATGTCGTGACGAGGAAGCCGACACCATAAATCCATGCTCTCGCTTACCTGCATCGCTGTGGATTTTTTCGGCATACGGAATTACAACGTATATTTTATCAAGTAACGCACGGCAGTGCGCGAGAGGGTTTCTATGCATTTTTCATAGTCATTTGGATATATGCGCGATATTAAACGACACAAAATTTACGACGGTATAAATGCCGAGCGTGGGCGCCTGCGCCTGATGGTTGATTTTTTATTAAGATTGAATAGCCTCGGTACTTGGCGCGAAAATTTTCACAGTTCTTTAATTTATCAAGAGATAAAGTAAGAATAATGTCGCACAAGGTAACGAAAGGACTGCTTCCAAAATCTGTTGTAAATTATCGAACTAGTTCTCGCCTTAGCGCTGATTACTTGTTCCAATTAGGTGCACTACAGGTCTTCTACATTCTTAATGGCCCAAAGTATTTAATATCTGCTACACAAATATGAATTTTATTTTCCAATCTGAATTATATTTATTATAATCAAAACGGTATAACATTTACTTAGGCATTTAAGCAACAAAAAAAACAAATATCATATATTATTCTAAAATATTAAAATAGAACATTGGTTCTAAAAAGAATTTAGATCATGTCTAAATAATTTCTCTTTTGATTTGACATCGTATTGATAAAATAAAGATGTTAAAAAAAGAAAATAATAAGAACAAAAATAGATAGAGAATTAAAATTCTCTATCTATTCACAAAATGTCTTAATATATCGAATATGTTATTTCAATAATATATATGAGAGCTTACATTTCGTTAAAAAATATAAAGTTATACTGCAGACAAAAATATTCTAGTATTTTCTTTATAGACTGCATCTATTTTGAGAATTGTTAAAATCAATAAACCTTGTGCCACATTTCGACGTCTTTGTCCGTTAAACTTTGCAAATTGGAATCTACATTCAGGAAACATGCTCTGTAAAAGCCCATGTGATAAGATAACATGTCTTCCATGACATGCAGAATTTAGAGACCATGCCTCACTGCGCTACGACAAGACGCAGGATAAAGTCTCGTAAAGCGCGTCGCATCTTGAACTTTTGCAAAACTTGCCGTTTCCACGTCCGCGGGTAGTTAAAGTTTGGTCGATAGCACGAAAGCTATTTACGAATACGCTCTTGGATCGACCGCGGCGATGCTCGCCCTCGATCGTGCCAGGTGTGTTCCTGTTCTCGCTCTTCTAACGGTCGCTTCCGTAAAAGTGCAGCTTTTGACAGGAATTTAATAACTTTTATGAAGCCCGGCGGTGGCCCATTAACGCTTATCGTGGCTTACCAGCGTCCGCCTTTTTCCACGTGGGCGGTCTCTGTAAAAATGCATCACCCTGTCTCTTTCACGGTTTTCCTCGAAGTTTTCTACGAAGATCGCGGACCGTCGCATTGGCGTCTCTAATTCAGGAAGATACGTTATTCGCGAACGTTGTGTATGTGATAACAATTATATGTCTTTACTGTGAGCATATAAAACGTGTGAACATATAAAGAGTGCAGTTTCTTTGCACGAGCATATATAATAATAATTAGCATAACACTGCAAACAGTTTTGATATTCTAGTAATTAGCTTGAACATACTACATAATTATTTTAATGATCTACCAAAATTATTTTCAGATCTGTAACTAGTTACATTATCAGATACTTCAGTGAAACCATTTCTTTCGTGAATACATTTTTTTCGTGAATACACATGCAAGTCAATAGATTTAATATTCTTCAAAAATTTCGAAGTTTCTTTTCGTGTCAATTGTTTGTACCAATTTAAAAGAATTCTGAGGAAATGTTTCTTAGTATTCTATAAAGCTACTAAAGCTTTTTGAAATTGCTGCGTCGACCGTATCAATGCAGGTGTTGATCTGATCGGGAAAAGCACTGAAACTTCGAAAACACGTTGATAAAATCATGATTGAGCTTAGTCAGCGTTTTAGAAGTGTACAGGAATCCTGTTTCGACAAATACTGTCAAATTTGCTGACAAACCGTTACCATGTATGGACATATTCGTGCATAGTGTAAAGTATGCTATACATAGTATGACATAGAGAAACATTTGATATTTTATATATATATATATA
>NW_017305885.1:802076-804893 GCF_001594115.1 Trachymyrmex septentrionalis
TGCAATATTATATTTATAAAAATAACTGATGTTGACAAAAATAAAACAAATTAATAATAAGCGGAGAAGTTAGATTTGTGTAGATGAGTGAAATATAATATGTCACTGACGTGCTTCGTTTTTCGATGAAAATACCAATGTAATCAATAAAAATGTCCTCAACGACAAGTTGTAGTAACAAATAAAATTGACTACAATTGCATGGCATGCACGATGTCAATGACAGTGCGCTATGTGTCTTCTGTCATTTGATAACGTTGCGAAACCGGATAACGGGATAACCTACTCTCCTATTTACCAACAAAGTCGTGTTCATTGTAAGTCGATCGACAGACGTGTAAGCAATCGATAAATTCCAGTCACAGTTACAATACAGTTCGTGATATTGTGAACGATCTCGCGAATAAACAAAATGCAACATAAATACTGTCGTAATACTAATATATATAAATAGTTCCATATTATTATATTATATAATAATATAATGTTATTTAATTATATAATTAATTATATAGCATGTCTCTATATAACTTTACACTATTAAATCTATAGTATCAAATGTAACTTAATGTGAGTCGCCACTGCTCCTACTCAATCATATCGTTATTTTATACTAAAACAATGATTATATTTGAGACTATACAGTGTTAATTTGACACTATATAATGCCAAATTGACACGGTATAATGTCAAATTTAATTATCGTTTTAATAAAAAATAACGATATATTTAATAGGAACAATAGTGGACTCACATTAGATTAAATTTGACACTATACATTTAACAGTATATTTATATAACGTGTGAATAAAAATCATGATTATATTCGAGAATATACTTCGAGAAAGTAGAGATAAAAATATGCCTGAGTGCGTATGTGTGTTTGTGTGTGTAATGTATGAAGGTTTTAAGAAGCGAGCGCCGCGCCGGGTCCCGAAAAGATAAAGCTGCTAATAATACTTCTTGCTGTGCTTACTTGTATGTAAGACAAAATATATGAGTATAAATAGCAAGTCACTGCTTGGTTTTATTTCGAGTATTTCGTTTACATTCCGCACAATACAATTCTCCGAGGAACGTTCGGGGAAGAAATAGGATATTCTCTGGATGTCTCTAGGACGTTCTTTGAAAAACTGTATTGTGTAGTATCTTTAAATCCCACAAACTATTATAATATAAATATATAATGTATATATATATTAATACAAAGTCACACTGGTAAGAAATTTTATTTATGCCATGCATTATATCCGTTTCATTACTACATTTCTGGTCGAAATTGTGAATCGCTTACGATCGAACATAAACCGAACGTCAGAATTACTTCCCATAATTGGTTACAACCGCTAAGATTATATTGCGAATAGGCGTCTCGTGATTATGATATTGCGAATAGGTCCATATCTCGTGATTATGGTAATAAAGTTGCGGCGTTGTCACTAGTGAATATCTGTATCCATAAAACGTGATTTAGAACCATCATATTCGGTTGATTGCTTTTCAAATAACCGCACCGTTCTAATACTCGATATTAAAGGACACTATGCATTTAGAGACGAAAGATATCTGAAATGATCTCTTTTTTTTAAGTACTTTCTAAGGAAACATTGGAATCTAATATCCTCGTTTAACGTCGAACATCGTTTAAATCTACACGTCATTAATCTTGGGTAGCACTAACGATAATGGAACCTTACAGTTACCTGGTACCGAAAACGCATTAGTACCCAACACTCGCATTTGTAGTCTGTCCTCGAGGAAGGAAGTGAAAACTCCTATAGGGATGCATTCCTTATTGACCGCACCGATAAATAACACGCCGTGTAGAAACTTGAAGAGGTCTTTCCCCTTCGTCAAATGTATTATTCATTAAGAAACTTGTAAGAAAATGCCGACGTCTGATAACATAATTGCAATATCGCCTGTTACGTTAATAGAGTTTACCCTACCTTCTATGTTTTGCAAAAATTGTTAAACTGTTTATAAAGAAAGAGATCACATTTACCAGAATTACGTTTTAATAAACTTCAATAAACTGATGTGTTATAGCGATAAAATGATATAAAATAGCAATTAAATTAAAGGAAATCATAAATGAATAATTTGATAAAAAGTCATTGATCGTTAAATGTCGATTTCTAGAGAAAATTACATAAATTTTCAGAGCGGAATAGACACATTATCAACTTATCTACTTTACTGAAAGGTCAATAGAACTGGCTGCACACGTATACACAATAGATTACATTTGTATATCAAGTACGTGGAATCAAAGTTTAGCATAGCGAGGCAACGATTGTACCTGGCGCCATGCCCCACCATCCTTACTGATAAGCGGCCGACAAACACGTAGGACATATATTCATATCGTTTCCAATCGACAGAGGTGTCAAGCAGCGACAATATATTGTATTCGTATATGGTACCACGCATGAGGGCGGTCGCATAAATGCATGACAGTCGCGCAGTTCAACGACATCGCATCGGCAAATGTAAATATCGAGACATGATCACCAGCATATTTTGTACCGTGCTACAATATTTCTTATAATCTTACAATAGTCGCTTCCATATCGTCGCAACCATGCGGCACTCGCTGTCTACGTGGTAAATTTACTCCGGATTAACTCCATCCTTTTATACATGTGCATACAGATAACTTTTTTTTAAATGTTAGGACAAAATATCAGAGTTTTTAAAATTTGATAACGTAGTGTTGTTAATTTAAAAAATTTAAGTTTATATTATACAATAAATAAATTAATGGATTAAATAAATAAAGCATTTTTTATGTTTAATATATTATTCTATAATAAG
>NW_017305885.1:804993-827113 GCF_001594115.1 Trachymyrmex septentrionalis
TACTTCAGTATACATTGATCAAATATATATCAAAATAACTTTAAAAGAAAAAGAATTAAATTTAGTTATAAAATACATTTGGATGTGAACTTAGACTATGATGACATGATAAAATGTACTTTTATATGGTCAGAAGAATGGCAAAGGATGTTTGTAATAACTGATCAGAGAAGAAACCTTAGATAATATTTAATGTGTAACTTACGCTAGTTTTGCACGAAAATTTGCGTGTACGGTCGTGAATTAATCAGCCAGAAATTCGTAATACGCGCACGCTTAACGTAAAATACATTGCCCGTATAGTAATTACGGACACCGCAATGGAAAATATATCGTCGACGGCTATGCGTGTAATCTAGATATACGACAGTCTCAGATAATTCTACCTAGCAATCCATATACGGTGCAATTAATTCTCTCTTAGCACACTTGCCAGAAACACGCATAGCTGTACCACAATTAATTGTATTTTGTAGAAAGATTTCACCGTAGATAAAACTTTATCTTAAAAATGATATTCTTGAATCAATAATAATAAAGTTTTATTCGTAGATGTATCGGATACATTTATGTATTACTGTAGATATATTATCATTTAAATAGTTAAAATAATATAGATTAGATTATAAAAAATGTAATCTTGAACAAAAATTTATATTTTGCGAAGCATATTATAATTGAAATTCATACGATTTTAATTATTTATTCACACATATTACATATCACACATGTCTATTAAAATGACACAATAGATACGTTTACAAATGTATGAATTGATTAATTATTGGATATATTTCAAGTATTTTTTAATAAACGCAATTACAGATGTCTCTCATGATGATTTTATTTTTTTCAATATTTATCCAGAAGAAAGATCTCTATGGGAAGAGATTTAATTTAAGATCCACGGCGGTGTTATCAATATCGTCGTCCTCCAATATCATTTGACCAAAAAAAGAAAAACTGTGAGTAGGAATGGATTTGCCTTGTTTGCATATTGCAGGTGCAAACCATCCGGTCATGTATTCAGCACGCGTGTCCGTGTGTACGTGCGTGTGCCAATGGAAAACATGAGAAATCGCCCTGCGATCTCCAATAATATTGCATTACCTACCTCGCACCGTCATCGTCGTAGGGATAGTCGGTTGGTAAGGCCAGCGCGAAAAGCGAGAAGAGAGCTTATCTCACCGGTACATACGCGGGAAAGGCGGTTCACCCTCAGGGAAAGAGGAAGGGGGAGAGGATAGTCCGATATCCCAACGTTCACGAAGGACTCGAAAAATATTCTCGCCCGTGGGGACGCATCTCATGCGCGAATCTCGCTTTATGTGCAATCGCGCCGCGTTCGTGTCCGAGCACACGACTCATCGACGATTGACGACACGTTGGGATAGAGGTGTACGGCAATCTATATAATGTCAGGGACTATATCTATGTAATGTCAGGAACTGTCGTCTTTCCTTTCTCGTATAGGTTTTTTCAGCGATTTGAAGTTGATCTCTCTCTCTCTCTCTCTCTTTCTGTCTCATAAAATTGCTAAGTAGTTCTCAGATGGAGCAACAAATTCTGAAAGAATTTTGCTGAAATTATCACGGAACTGTCCTGTGATAAATGTCACGCAACGGAAGCTAAGCTTTCGTATATTTCAAGTGAGATTATTCAAAAGTTTAGAGTTCACTTAGAATTTAAATCGTAAAAACACGCATGATATGCTGGAACTTTCATGGATATGCACGTTTCCTCTTACAGTCATATATTGATCGTGCACTGTTTGCACAGCGTTTTAATAGTCGGAATATCTTGACTCATATAGTCTACTGTTGAAATAGAATTAGTTCGTTGATGTGAGACACAGCTAAACCCAAAACCATGGCTATATTAGAAACTGTAATATGTCGCTGCAGGACTGTAACTCTGACTAATGTTTAGGAAAGCGTAAATTGCGATTTCCAGAGATTACCAGTGGAAAGAGAGGATGTGTCAATACGTTACTGTCCTCCGAATGTAGGTTAAAAATTTTCATAACTCGTGATTACTGATTATAAATCGTTTTTTAATTCGTAAATAATATTATTTTGAAAAAGCAATCAAGAATAATTAAGCAATGACGAAGATACCTACCAGAATTTTGCAGAGATTGGAAGGTGAATAAGATTAAGAAACGCGAGCGAAGAGGTACGATTTTTCCAACTTTAGTTAACACCGTTGGAACTCGAGTACTAAATTTATCTTGCTTTTAGATCTCCTAACACTGATAGTAACCGCTTTTATAGCAAAGCACTTGTTCGGCGAGTTGTTTAAGCCAAACGAAGTGGAGGACACGTTTCTCATTTGCCGGGGCAAATGTCTTCGAAGCGCGAGAGCTATACACTTTTTAGCCATCCTCTCGTCTTTTCACGCGCGCAACATTTTGCTCTTTTGTTCACTGACGACGTAGGACGGAGACCAAGCGTACAAGACGTCATTTCCGGGTTTGACAGCTTCGCATAAATTACATGCACGTTGTATGCACGTGTCGCTGAGAAAGAAGATGGGTAGCCCAGTTTATTCACGGCGGGTCAAATGCGTGGGAGGAGCTACGAGACGGAAGAGTGCATCGCGCGCTTAGATTCAGTTTTTCACTTTTTCACCATGATAAAACTGACAGCGTCCTCGATAACGCGGAAACCTTCATAATCTTGCGGAAATGTCTCTTATACTCGGGGAAACTTGGTTCTTTTTACGTGCGCGATCGAGATGCACAGTTCGATTTCTGAAATCATTTCGTATTGAACGATTGGACGTTTACAACCATATCTGATTAGAATAAGCAATTCTTTTAAGATATATATTATATTATATATTATTATAGATTATATATTATATTAAACATATATTATTATATATTTGTTAATATATATATATATAATTTATTTTATATATGTAAAAGTTGTATAAATTTTGGGAGATCTATCTCATTAATAAATTATTTGCGAGTTTTATGTTAGCAATAGTTACAAATAGAGACTTAAATTTGCAACAAGCTCATAAGATCTAAAAGTATTATAAATATATTATAACATTACTTTAATGATCATTGGACGATGTAAAGACATTAACATATAATGAGCTACAGTTTATTCGCCATAACCTTCGTAATATCTTCCGTAATACCTTTTTATGCATGTAAAACAAAGAGAAAGAAAAAGAGCTGTAAAAATAAATGTTTCGCGTGAGAATACGCAATGCATACAACAAAAAATTTGTAAACAATAATATTTTATCTTTACATGGAAAAAACGATTTTGCTAAAGTGTTTAAAAATGTAGCTAGATACAGATCTGAAAATAATTTTGTTAGACCATCAAACTTTTTAGGTAAGAGATACTCTAACTAATTGCTAAAATATCAAAATTTTTTGACATTCTAGCCATTAGATCGAGTGTCCTACCTAAAAATTTTTTGATGAGCTAACAAAATTATTTTTAGATTTGCATTTAGCTGAATTTTTAAACACTTCAGCAAAATCGTTCTCTTTGTGTAAATAACGATTGTCTATTAAGCTACTTCAATTCTAACTTTAATCTCTTGTTTCAACAATGAAGCTCCTTCATAATTCGATAACTCGTCTAATTCTGCGATATTAAAACTTGACTTACATTTGCATGTAAGCTCACTTGAAAATGAATTTTAAAGTTTTGGAAATATAAACTCTTGGCTATGTATAAGTATAATAAAAATGATACAATTTCCATATGTGCAAAAGCATAAAACCAACGGTAAAGACGCAAGCGTCTAACAATTTTCAGGTTGCAAGCATTAAAAAGCATCTCATTTAGAAGAGAAATATAGTATTCAGGAGAATTAATATTTAAAGATATCTTAAAATTGAAATCTAAGATCTCTAGAAAACCTGGATAATTTATAATCTAAAAGATCTTTTCTACGTAAGTCAGCGACCTAAGATTCTAGAATTTACCATTTAAGGAACTGAGAATTTTAGAACCAGAGACGAAAATAACCTAGAATTTAAGAAGTCTAGAACCAAATAAATCGAGATTGCAATTTTCAGGAAAGCAGAGAGAAGATGATGCTCCTTGAGGACACTCTTAGCAAGAGCACCGATGCAATAACTTTCGTTACATTTTTACAGAGATAATTGTACTTCTGAACTATCCGGTTGTTCACGTCGGACGGAATCGTTTAAGAGTCGACAATACACCGTTGAAAAGGATGGTGGCTTTTCATGGGCAGACGTCGACTAGACCACGATATAAGTACCTCTTAGGCACCAAAACTTTGTACTTAGTATAATAGCACGTCTGAATAATGAGATAGATAAGTGATGTAATTTGTCATTCGTGGGAATAATTGGCTAGCTTGATGAATGAAAGAACTTGTTGTTAAGGAAAGAATTCTGGCGCAATTTACGAAAAGAAAAGACAGACGATTTGTGTGTAGTGCAGATTAATATCACTTATGACAGAAATTATTTGATAATTTTATTGAGAAAATATCGGTATTTATGAAGCAATATAAATAAGCAAAAAGTACAGTATAAGAGGAAATCCTGTAGCAATTATCGCCTTGTATCGATGTCTGAAGATCAATACTTTCTTTCTGAAAACCTTGTAATTTAATTTTGACGTTATGTTTACAACAATTATTAATTTCACAATAAAAAAAATTCTTATTATTGCAGTAGCCTTTGTAAAATATTACGGGGATATTAAACAGATTTTGCATAAATGGTGCTGATCCTGCTATTTTATTCGTCTTATTATGTTTCGCTCGATTGCATCATCAATAATGCGAAGAAACATTATTTATTCTTTAAAATCGATGCCGTAATGATCTGAATATTATTATACATAATCGTAATATACATATGTTAATATAAAGCAGCGAATTCATATTAATATGCAATTAACCGCAATATTTTTTAGATATATTATTCGAAGACTATATGACGCGCGTACAATAAAAAATCGAATATCATATAACATTATTGAATAATTTTGAACAATTAAATACATACTCTAATAAAAATAATATCTCAATAATTCCAGTCCAGTTAATAATATTCTGTACTTAACAAATAAAGTTTCCGCTTTAAATCTTTGTGTAAACTCTATCCTTTAAATTTGGTTATAAAATGAGAATTTATCTGTGTAATGAGATGATATTTCGAGATTCGCCGTACGCAAGTTTGCTTTTTACGCTGTTAAATATCGGCTATGAGGTAGACCCGAATTAACTTCTCGCGTCGTCTTTTATAGAATTTCCGATACCTAAATATGGATGCTGGCGTAACGATTCCAGGGAAGCCACCTAAATGCGCTTGGCGCGATTTCAATTTCAAAGCGGGGAAAGCTCTTTAAAGCGGTATGCCGATTCCACGCGATTAAGCTATCAAGAGACAATTCTTGCCTGTATTATTCCAGGGAAATACTTTACCCTATTGGTTTCATCCTATTAAAAGAAAATTTTCCTTTATTAATTTTATTAAAAATTCCACTAAAATTTTTAATTACGGGAATGTTACATCAAACGTGCATAAGAAATTACTATTATTATTAAATCAATAATTATTTAATTATATTTTTAATGATAATTAAAATATTAATTTCATTTTTTTTCATATTGAAGTAATACTATAATATAATAGATATCTTCTAGTAATAAATTACTGTAATTTGTAAAATTACTGTAAGCTACGATACAAGAGATTATTTATTTTTAAGTAAGTATTTTTAAGTAATATTAAATTATCAACAATATAATCCCTAAGCTGAGGAACAGCTGATAGCTGGCAGTTCTGGTTTAAAAGAATCAACCCAGTTGAAGAACAGATCTACAAGAAGGAAAAAGAAAAAGATAATCCTTAAGTTAAAATAAAATATTAGTATAATATAGCAAAATACTTTCGACATAAAATTATAATGATGTTGTTATAATAATATTCTTACTCTTATCGATAATAATAAACGCGTTTTTATAAAAATTACAATCCCCGAATGATATAACACTCCTCAGAAAACAAGACTTTCATAGTAGCGATAGAAATACTCCTCTATTGTAATCACCAATACAAAGAAGCCAAGCTACTCTTATCGCGTGTCTCTTTTAAACTGCCATCACGTAAGCCTGAATAATACTTCCTTTTCGCCTAGTGAACTGCGGTGTGCACGCACGAAAAATTCTTTTTATTGTGGCAGGTAGTTGCATGTCTACAAGCCTATGAGAGCGTACACGTTCTTCGCACTGCTGATTATCGCGCGGCCATTACTTATTCTTTTTCTCTCCTGCCTTTCTTTACTCGTTCTTATACTTGTTTTAAAAAAAAACGCGACACCTTCATAAAGTCGTTGAATAGCGTCGACTAAAACTGCATTGCGAAGGGGCGTACCCGATTAAAAACGGTCGCAATGTCTGAGTGACGTAACTTTTTCTTCTCTATGATTCCGGAATGTGATTTCATGTAACTTGGACGTCCCGAGTATATATATTATATATTACGCGGCATAGCATTAAGATGTTAAATATAAATTACTTTCAGTTATCCAGGACGGAAATAAATCATTGTGTAGAGAAAAATGCGAGATTTTTATGGAGCTCAACCGTTATTATGTTTCATTAATTCCTTTAGTTCTTTGTTACAAATTTTGAGAACTAATTATCTAATATATCTTTATATATATCAGCAAAAAGATAAAATGTGAACAATTTCACACAAGTATATTAAAATTTTTTTCAAGTAAATCATTTGTTGAAACAGAAGGCAAAAATAAAAGAGATCTTTACTTGTAATTTAAATTAAAAGTTCGAAATAAAAGATTCTTATGTAGTTATTAATATAAATGAAAAAAGAAAAGAAAAATTATACTAATCCATCAATAAACAATAATAATATATATCATTTTCTAATTCCAAGCCGCCACTGTGTTCACATACCATGCGTTTCGTGTTAACGATTACGCATGCCTACATGCAAGGTATGGAAACAATTTCATGGATTTTGGTGAAGAATGTGGATAGACATGCGTACGCAAATACTAGGATGCACACGTAATTATTATTGTCACGCATTATGGAATGCGTTTCGCATCAGTGTTTTTAGCGATCGTATATAAATCATTGTATTCGATCCGCATGCATAATAACAATCACAATCAGAGTGTTTAACTTTGAGTTTTTTAGTTATCATTCGTTCGCCATAATGCAAAATATGCAGAAAAAAATAGAGTTATTTAATTTATCTTTATTATATTGTATATAAAAAAGTAGTATTTTACTTTTTCGTTTGTTCGCTAATTGTCTCCAGGGTTGTTAGCGAAATAGACAAAAAGTTTTCTCTAACTGAAGCTTGAAAAGAGCACTGAGTACAAGCAAAGAAAAAATATTAAAATTTTTTGTTAATTACGAACAAAAAATACAATACAAAATAAAATTTATTTTCCATTTATTTAATAAATGGAAAATGATAAAATAAAATAAAATGTTTATCATACTTTTTGAAGCATTTTTAACACTTTAATCTTGTATTTTTGAAAGAAAAATATTTATCTTTTCTGTATTTTTGAAAGAAGAATATTTATCTTTTCGTCTATATTTCTGCGACTTTTTGAATTCTTGTCAAATATAATTTTGAGTTTCTCCATCTTTAATTTATTTCATTAAATCTTTCTTTTGTGTGTGTATACATTAATTGCTTATTAAGATTTAACCTTCTCAAAACACTATATTCTAATTATCAACTTAATTAGAAATTTTTATCTTAAAACTACATAATTTTGAAAGCATCTCTCGTAATAAATCTTTCCGCATTTAAAAAATGCACGATTACTAAAAAAAAATGTAAATATTTTGTATAATATTGCTACTGCGAGTAATTTATGAAATGTCATTAACATGTATCTCGATTCTGCAAAATAAAGATATTATAATTTTTCTTTTTAATTTTATGTTAATAGCTTTCTAATCATTCACTACAAAATTAAAAAATCATAAAAAATATTTACAATGCTTCCTTTAATTAAAAACATTTTGTTTAATATTTTCAAGAAATGAAGTTTAAATTTAGAATTAGTATTACAGCAATTTAATTTTATCTTAAGATTAATAAATTTCTTAATTCCATAATTTTTCCCAGTTTTCCTGGTTCTCTCTGACTAACAATTCTGGTCTAGCAGTACAACGATACTATCTGCATTCATGTGTTACTTGAACAACACAATGTTTTCGTGTTGCGTTTAAAAGCACGTTCTGTTCTTTCTCATATATTCATGAACTTGATGTATTTTTGCCTGCATGGATAAAAAACAATAATTTGGCACAAAATACACAATGATTAATATAATTTATTATCTACGGTTATGAGATTAGTTTTCCTTTATTCTTTCTACTTTTTCTTTTTCTTCTTTGCAAAAAAATGTTTATAAATGAATAACTATTGCGACATTCTAAAACATCTTTAAAAAATACCATACATGCATTTTTATTTTCTCTTTTCTCCGTCTGTGAGCATATCATGACAATATACATACATTAATAAAAATTTTTGTACACACAGTGTCTGAATAAAGAAAGAGATAGAAGAACCAGAAATGGTGTACCTTCTAAATTTATTTCTGTCGTTTTTATGGCTATGTGACATGGCTATCACTATATCTAATATAAATATTCAGAGCCACGTATATTTTCTTTTCTTTATGAAAATGTCCCTTCATCATTTTTACGAATCTTTCGTGTTTCCTCTTGCTTTGTTTTTATCATTCGTTAACCAATCAAAAGACAGCGTTTTTTTTACACGTTTGACCATATTTATTCTGTATTACTGTTTCGCACATGTTTTTTTTTTATCATATGCCGGCGGTATTTCTTTCCCTCATCACTAGCGGCTGATTAAGTGAGTCTGCATCCACTTTTCTTTTTCTGACATAGCTTTAACGCGGCGCATTGATGAAAATCTCACTTCAGTCACCGTAATTTAACGAGCGGTAGACTGGAAAATGCATCACGCTATTTTTGCGCACGTATGGTATCTTTCACATATTTCCATATTTTCACTGTCGAGCTTTCTCGTACGCTTCCAGACTTCCTCTATTCTCTCACCGCTAATGACTCGCACGATGGTCGTACGTGTGTACAAGCATGCACGCGTGAGTTCGGAATAAACGAGCGATTCTTGTTGCACTTGAAAACTCGCCGAGTAATGCCGAGAATTTTAATTAGAAGCACTTTCGTCACGTTTATGTATAACAGGTGTCTGTTAAACGCTTCGATACGCGTGCATATCTGTGTTTTCTCTCCTTTGTCCCGCATTTTTTGTCTGTAAAAAGTTTCATCGACTAACAAAATTCTAAGTGCCGTTTGCGGATATATGTACATGGAAAATACAGTAGTACTACAGTTTACTGAAGTAGCTATAAAGTTAGATACAGATCTGAAAATAATTTTATTAGACCATTGAAATAATTGTGTGGGATACTCAAGTTGATTACTAAAATATCAAAACTTTTTGCAGTAACACTCATTTTTTTTCAGCTACCTACACAATTATTTTGATGGTCCAATAAAATTATTTTCAAATCTGCTTTTAGCTAAATTTTTAGATACTGTATAATGTATAAGAAACTTTTGTTGTAAATTTTCAAATGTTGGAAATTTGTATCCAACAAAAATGTAAATTTAAACAGCTATGTTGTGAAATTGCAAACATTTTGTGGTGAAATATACGCAAATCTTAATGCGCATGCGTGGCACGCCAGTTTTGTAAATTCATAGCAAATTTCTGTTGTAAATTTGCAAATATTGTAAAGCACAGCAAAACGTTACATAATTTGTAAATTTACTGCACATTTTTATTGTAAGGGTAAATTCACAAACATTTCTGACAATGTATTTCAGTAAAATCATTCTTTTCATATATGATAATATCGTTATATGTTATTTTATCATACTATCAAAATAATTATGGGTAACTCAAGCAAAATGAACAATATTGCAAAAAGTTTTGACATTCCAGCAATCAACTTGAGCATAAGTATTTCGATATTCCAACAAAATTATTTTTAGATTTATTTTTAAAAAATAACAAAACTATCATTGATTCAATATCATTTTTGTACGTTAGTTTCTCCAAAGTGTGTCCTA
Source organism: Trachymyrmex septentrionalis (assembly GCF_001594115.1). Lineage (NCBI taxonomy): Eukaryota > Metazoa > Arthropoda > Insecta > Hymenoptera > Formicidae > Trachymyrmex > Trachymyrmex septentrionalis. The sequence continues at coordinate 815,128 of NW_017305885.1, forward strand.
GTTTCTGTAAAAATTTAAAGTATGCTGAGTTATGGATATTTAACATTTCAAGCAAGCGCTGGCCTGTGACTTCAATTTTTTGTGCACGACATTTTCATTTTCGTATTTTTGCTTCTCCGTTTCGCTTGGAAATTCGATGTTTGATGTGCATACGGGCATATGCGCAAACGGATAAACCAGCAAGACGGTTTCGCGCGCTAAAAAGGATTTCTCTCAAGACGAATATACATATATCCGCCTACCACCGCACGGCAAGTTATTTTTCCTAGAGAAGTAAACGGGAGAGAATAAAATTTTTAGCTGCGGGTTTTCTATTTCGTCTTCTATCTACAAGTGTTTTCCAGGATTATCCGGGACTTGCATGCCGGCACATCTTTACGTGGACTCTCTTATTTTCTACAGGCCTTCTTTTGAGTGTCGGCACATTCATCATGCGTAAAAAATTATCTAGCACCATTTACTCAGTGCGTCTTATTGTAAATGTATATTTTCGAGGATAAACTAACTGTCTTTCTATATATTTATAGCATGATGTAGTTCTCGGAAATTGCATTTAGATATATAATTTTGCAAGTAAGTACACAGTCTGAATATAACCAAAATATAAACAATATTTATATTAACGCTTATGCTTAAACTAATAGAGAAATGTTAGAGAATTAAGAAAATGCAATAAGTTTTTACCAAATATAATGATTAATAACTTTTTTTACATCTCTGATATGTGAATAATTAATCTCATTTATCACAAGTTTTTACCGAAAAGATTAATAGAATTTTTTTACATCTTTTGATATGTGAACAATTAACATCATTTTCATCACAATTTATCAAAGAGAGTAAATAAAAATTAAATATTCACATACCGTTATCTCTTTTTTTGTTCTACTTTCTTCTTTAACAACGTGAATTTTAATTTGCTTTAATTGTAACGTGAATAAAAATGCATTTATTCACGTTGCGCTGTAATGTCGGTAAATAAACGTTAAATTAAAATAATTATATGCACGCTAAATGTTTGATATCAAAGGTTGAAAAAAAAATAGATTAGCGTTTCGATCTTAAATATAGTAATGCATCGGAACGCGATATAAAATAATATACATTTGCACTCTACCTCGGCATAATTGGCAAGGAAGTAATTATTAGAAGATTGCTCGCGATATTGCTTCTCTTAGATGCGATTAATACTTTATGAATGTAATACGCCCTAATGCGACTTGTACCGCGAAATGTAAATTCAAGCGTTAACTTTTCGAGCGCCTCATTCAAATTTCACCTGCGATTAACGTTAAGGAGCTTTTACGAGCTTTTAAGAGCACTGCGCTCGCGCGAGGAAATATCTTCTTACTGATTTTTTTTCAATTTTCCTCGATACATAAAAGCGTAAAAAGCATTCAAAAATAAACATAAAAATTTCTTATAAATTACTGTAATTACGCTATATTCAGTAAGGCAGTATTATTGATGTCTCCATCATGAACGTTGAAAAGGCATTCTCGCGGACTTCCGCATCAATTGAAAGTGAAAGCTTTATTCACTTCACCCGATATATAAGCGGCATTCTATAATTTCACAAAATTTAAAAGGCTCCCTTTATGAACCGCAGTCGAGCTATTTAATGCCCCATCATTCAATACACAGAAAGGGATCTATCTCCTAGCACTTTTCAACAATACAACGTCCCTAGGAATTTATTAAGCTCTATGTCTCCACGTTTTATCATGCCATTCACGTGATGAAATATATATCCTAACTCATTTAATTTACGTGTACGTGTTCATTATTATTGACATTTCTCATCTTCCCTGCATAACAAAGATATTAATGACGTTGACAATAGCAACGATAAAACGACCTTGCAATTCTATTTTACTCAATATAATTATATATTTTACGTTCAAACCTCATTTTAATGCAACTTAATGATGTGGAAAATATTTTATGCAACTGTTATCTTCGTACAATTTTGAACGAAATGATAAATATATTGGACGCATTAAGATAAGTCAATGTAATTTGCTTTCTAGCTCTTGTAAACAACAAGGCGTAATAAATAAATAAGCAAATTTCGTATTTTTAGCACAAAAAGTGAAAAAAAAAAACGGTCTTGCTGAAGTATTTATAAAAGCCAGATCTAAAAATAATTTTGTTGTACTATCAAAATAATTATGTAGAATTAAACGTTGGTAACAATGCTGTAAAAAAATTTTAACGTTTTTGCAACCAGTTTAAGCGTCCTACAATTATTTTTATGTTCCAAATAAAATTATTTTTCAAGTCTAGCTAAATTTTTAGGTATTTTAGCAAAACCATTCTTTCCATGCATAAATTTCAATTATTATATATATGTTCAAAGAGGATCGTCTGTAAAATATTAATTCTTATTTCAAGAAGAAAAAAGATTCTTATTCTTTGCTCACCTTTATCGAGCGACCTCGCCAAAAGGATTGTCGGCAGAATCAAGAAGACCATGTACCACGAGAGCCGGTCCCGCATCCTCGCGAGGTTCCAAGTCCTCCTGGAAGAGAAACATCCGATTAATATTGCAGTCTTCAACTAACGACTCTATATACCCATCTTTATTACATAAATACGCGTACAATGTATTTGGAATGAGAAACTTTGTTCGTACGGAGAAAACTTCGTTTATCATGCACCTAAAAGTCGGCTACCAACGTGAATAACACAGAGAAACTCAACTGAGAAAATAAGATTTTCATGTCTCTACCGATGTGTATATGGAAACGTGTACACGTAGTCCAACTTGAGAATAAATTTTGCTTGGCGTAGCACTGACATCGTTGAATTTAGCGAGTTTTTCTCATAAAGACTATTTTGTATTTTTTAACAATAAAAAAGCTTTCTGCTAAAGCTTTCATTTCTTCCATTTGTAATAATCAGTAATATATAATGATATAATTCATAACATGAGTCAATTTCTTTCTATCTTTCTTTTTATTTCCCTCTCCTACTCGCTCGAAAAAGAAGTGTTTAAGATATTAAAGTGTTTTAAGATATTAAAATACTTTATTCTTGAGACCAGGACAAAATATTTTAATATCTTAAAATTAAACACTTCTTTTTCAGTATTTACTTCAACTTTTAAAATTATGAATTTCAATACATTCATGTGACATTATAAAATTGAAATATATACAAAATTGAAATTTGAGGAAAAAACATTTGAGCGACTTATGATTTGAAGTTTGCCAGAAATAATGCAAATTATTGATTAATCTAACAATAAAAAACAGATGCGAGTAAAGATGCTAAATTAAAAATATGCTATATTTCGTCCGAAATATGCGGACAGATTGCTACAACGCGTACATGGATATATTTGCCACTAACTCATTGAAAGTTGCGTTGCACAAAAAATACACAGGCTTTGCATGGCGTGTTTGCTCTGGCACGTGCAACGCAGCGGCTTGCAATTCGGTGCAACGCATCAGATCTCTTGGACGTACGCGATATCGCACGCTTTTCAAAGTGCAAAACAATTTCGGAGCTACGCGGGATGCCACCGGTGCCCGCCAGCGCGAAGCTCGACGTCGCGTTGCGCTGCGCTGCACGAACGATAAATTTACGCCACTGAACACAGCGAAAATGAGGAACGTACCACGCGCCGTGAGAAAAGTACGGTACAGAAAATTGCTGACGCTGCGCCGCTAATTCCGCGCAGTGCGTAACGGCAAAGTATGTCGTTGACACCTCGATTTTCACGGTGAACAGGTTGAAAGGTTAGGAATATGGATGCAGGCAATAATGGCGACACTTCTTTGCACGGATCGCTTTTTGTTCATCTTCTTCTTCTTCTTCGTTTTTAGTTGGCTCTGGTTCTCTTAACGAGATTCACTTGGCCAGTCGTACTAGGCACAGTTGAAGCCGGCAACGCTTTTCAAAAATAGTGCAACATTCGAAACGAGACAAAATTGTACGTCCACCTCTTACTAAATGTAACACACGACTGCTTTTTGTTAATAATATACGCGGTTGCTACACTTGCGTAATGACGAGTCACACGCAGCGAAAAATAAAATTTTCGGGAAGGATGTGACGCTCAGTGACGATATACAATGGTGGATAAAAAAAGAAAATACATGATAATCTCGTACGAATCGGTATACATGTGGATCGTGAAGGTGCGAGATATAATATGATGCAACTTAAATCTAGATGATATTACAAAAGAAAATATGTAAAGAACCAAAATATGTAGAGCATTTATTAATTCTAACGATTAATTCCAACAGAACTCCTGGCAGCGACGTGTCCACGGAGTAATTCAAAATTATTCTGATCGATAGACATCGTGTCAGTTTTCTTCAACGTGGACGTTGGAACTTCAAACAAGATTACAGTTGCTCGTTTCAATGTTTAAACTTTCGAACAGTGCTGATGTTCCTCAATTATGTTCGAAAATTAAAGAGCTGTAATAAATTAATGTTTGAAAACACAAATCATAAAAAAAATAGATTAAAAACTTTGTTCTTCACTTTATTTTTATTCAACAAAATTCGTTTTAATATCATTTTCAATAATATTTAATATGGAATTCTATTATTTTTCTTTCCAACATGTGTTTGAAGAAAACAAAGGTTCTTTTTTGCAAAAAAAATTCAAATTTTATATATTAAAGAAAAATTAATGAAACTCTACTTTTAAATTTATGAATAGGAAAGAAATAAAGACACTGTCTTAAATTAAAGTAAAAAATACTAAACGTTTTGTAACTAATAATAAGTAATAATTTACAATTGAAATCATTATTTAACAACAAATTGATAATGGACATTATGTACCGTGATTTTTCTCTCCAATTTGCGATATGAATGCGTACATCCAAGGATCCTATACTATTAGATTATAAATACTATTAGATTATACTTTTTGATGCAAATTTTTCATTTTCAAATGTACTTTTAAAGTTTGAAATAGAGAAGAAGGTAAGTTTAATGGACGACAGAATGTTAACGAGTTCAGATTGCGTAAGACATCGTTCTCTCTCCATCGAGAAAATTAACACTTTACATTATATTCCATAACAAACAAACGAGTTAAGCTCGTTCGTTCGTTAACTCGCATAACACTTTTATCCGTTCGAGAATTGCGTAACGTGCAACTACTACTCGGGCTGCACGTGCTAATTAAATACGAGAAATTTGCGGAATCCAGGAAAACGTATTTCTTTCATATGATCGTTAACCCGACTGATTCTTCAGTTAATTGGATTGTTGAAGTCTCGACTGTACCAAGTACCATATGGCAACATGAAAAGAGAAACATATATGGAATTACTCCGACAAAACCTCACGGTTGATGCGAAGTCATGGTGAGATAACCCGACGAAGTGAACGCAAAAGAATTATGTATATCGACACATATTACTTATGCTGTTTCCTAGATGTAATCTAAACGAGTTATAATTAATGTTCGAACATGACATGAGGGGTACTGTTGATCGCGTGACGAATGATAGCAGAGTACGAATAAAATATTTATATGTATATGATGTAAAATATTTATATGTATTCCATGGTTTGTACGACGCGATAAAGTAAAAATTAAATTTTATACAAAAAAAATTTCATACAAAAATAAAAATATAAATTACGCAACCTTTAAACGACATTTGTATATATCTTTTTCGCACTATTTATATTTTTACCTAAAATATATATGTTTATATTTAATATTTACCCGTGCAATTTCATGCTTTTTATTTAAAAATATAAATATCAGATGTTGTTTAAATCAGTTTTACAAAAAACTTTAAATAGACTCACTAAAATTTCGATTTTGAAGTAGGTAATCAGCAACAACTTCGATAGCACAATTATTATTTGTATTAAATCCAATGAATTAAATAAATTTCAAATTGCTGACTGCGTTAATGGAAAACATTCTTTATTTTTTTCGTTTATCTGTCTAAGAGTGTTATATTATTGTATAATGATAGAACTGATAACAAAACTCAATTCTTACAAATATGCATTTATCTGACTATGCTATTTAACAATTACTGCATTTTACAAATGTTACATGTTTGACGATTTAACAATTATTTTATTCATGTTAAGAATTCACAATATTTAAATTATTTTGGCATAAATTCTAGAGAGCAAAATAAAAAAGAAATTAATATTAAATTAGCTAAGAAATGCAATACGGAACAAGTCTACGTAACAAAGTAAATACATGACATTAACATTAAATATTAATAATCTTGAAACCCATATTTATTAAATATTTATTAATTACGTCAAAAATATGTCGGTTAGCTGGGCAGATTGTACATTTAATTGAATATTATATTGTACGTTTAATTTTTAATATATTTAATTTAACATTGGACATTATTACATAAATATTAAATCTTAACCATAAATATTAAAAATTCATGAAATGCATGAACATGTACCTTTTTAGTCAGACAGATTGTGCATTTAATAAAGCCATGAAATTCTTTACTAATTAATAGAGTATGCTGGTTTAATTATAGAAAAAATTAGAAATGTGCGATTGTATATAAAATTTTATTCTATTTTATATAACATTCGCAATTTTTCAAAAATTTTTCAAAATTTTTAGATTTTAGAATTTGCTGTTGTTGGAAAAAACTAATGTACATTAAAATCCCGTTTTACTCAATATGCGTTTTTAATAAAAGCCGTAATTGCAATGAAACTACTATTTATCCAGATAATCGCATTGCGTGCATTACAAATGCCGGACAAGTTCCATTTAGCGAACGGAAATTTGCTTTCCGTTCTCTGGAATAAAAGTTAAAATATTCTGCTATTTCTTTTTTTTCCGATAGATTTCGCTCGGCACGATAAACGAATAAATTGTTATTCCACACAATTAAATTCTCCGGAGAACACGAAAGCTGAATGTTGCTGTTCCGGTGAGCTATGCGGCCGAAAGTTTCGACGTTTCGAATTCCAACTGGCTTTAACGTCTCCAGTCCTAGATTTTCGCAACCAAAATCCTATTTAATGTCGGCACGGATCGTTGACACGCTTATTTTTGGAATTATCTTTGCGCCCACTTGGGAAATTCATCCGACGTGAAGGACGATTTTACTTGCGCTTAGAGCTCACTTTCAATTTAAACTCGAGCTTCAGAAAAAGTTTTACGAGAACTAACCTGGTAGCGTCAGTAGGTATTCACTGGAGGTCGCACACCGTGGAAAAGTTCGTGGGCTTTTATGCGGCGAGAGTGCCTCGCAACTGAACAAGCCAGAAATTATTGTGCACGCTTCTAAACGCTCCCCTGAGTGAAATCTTGTTTAATGGAATAATAGATCACGGTTTGGAGTATTAACGCTACGCCAATATTAGCAAACGTAACTAACGCCCATTTGTTGACGCGTGGATTCGAGCTTCAATGGTAATTCGCGCGATTTGCGTCTGATTCTTGTGGTGAGTGGACAGGACCGCCACGTTTAATCTTACTGATGTTTGTCGAGCAATCGTCAGCCAATTGACAAATGCGTATCGTCACGAGATAGACATACCTCTGGTATACGTCTTGATCTAAAGAGTCTTGACAATACACGAAGTATTACTGTAAATCTGAAAGATTATGCTTACATCGGTGTAAGCTAAGATTTACAAATAGATCCAGATTGTACGTGCGCAAATTTCTACGAAAATATTTGAAAAAGTAAAAGTAGTCAAAACAACAATAGTATCTTCCTATAATCTTAAACAGATGAGAATAGAATAGATTATAATGCGGTTTTGTACTATGTATTTCTTCCGTTTTCGAAGTGTCTGGATAAATGTTAAAATATTTCTGATGATCATTGGTGTGTACTGCGAGGCGCTATGGCATAGATTGCAGATAGTTGGCAGAAATGTACCCACTGTAACTTTTAATTAATTAAGAGATAAGTCAAAAGTGAACTCCGGGCAAGCGTGAAACGCGAGGGAGGTATTCGTAACAGCGCAGAATTTATTGTACGAGTTAGAGAATTCTGGTCATGCTACTTATTTATCGAGCTAGTGCTTTATATACTTTTGTTAGTTGTGGAAGCCCCGTTCCATTACGAAAGTTTTTCGGATCGCAACTTCTTCTCCCAGGACGCGATGGTAGTCATTGATGCGTTTTCGCTTGCAAAAGTAAGTTCTTTGCGAATTATCGTTCTGTAAATATCCGAAGGCGGCGACCTGTTACAGGCATTACGTGTGTCGCAAAGTGTTTTCGAGCCGCCGCGCACCGTAAAGCATTCGCCATCGACACACTAATGATATTCCCTTTTTAACCGGCAAATGTTTATTCCGAAAGCCTCCTGGGTTGGCTATTGCACTAATGGAGGCAGCAAATTCTCGTTAGGCAAGATCTCTTTGATCCGTTTCCATCTTACATCAAAGATTGGACATGTGACACAGAGTTGATTTCCATGAGTGCTGCAGCATTAGACAGATTTCTAAAATCACATGGTTTCAGTCGCTGCTACGTATACGTATTCGTGTCAATGACCGGCTTAACGTTGTTTCGAGACTCACAAACGTTGCTCTTTAATTTTATTTCGACGTATAAAAGGAAACTTGGCACGCGCCGTTTGTTCCATTTTCAACAGTTCTACAAATCAGACAGATTCGGCCATCCGCTTTTACCCTCGCAGCAAACTTTTCCGCTTGGGAGTTTGCATCAATTATACGCTTTTGTTCCACTAAAGTACTTTAAAGCCTTTCACTTGCTATACAGTTCGAGTATTTTATTTGAATATTCTTGTCTCTTTTTAGATCCCTTGTCTTTTTCCAGTTATATTTAAATTATACTTATATGATTAAAGTAAAATAAAGCTTTTCATTGTGCTAAAAAAACAGTTTCAATAATTTCGAGATTGATAAGTTATTATTGCAATTTTTAATAAATATTACTTTATTGAATATTTTCAGTTCAGTCTATAATAAAAACACTTTCAGTGCTTTTAATAAAAATAAATTAAAATAAATATAATAACAGCTGATAAAAGTTGTCGATTAAAAATATTTAACATTATTAGATTGTTAAGTTAAGAAGAAATTAAAGTATAAAAAAGTGCACTAACAATAAGTGATAAATCATATAAATGATAGACATTAATAATATAAATCTATATATTTTAAAGAGATGAAAATTTTCATTTTCGTAAGGAAACTTTCGTGTTCAATAACTCGTGTTCCGTATTTGAGGACTTTTTAATCAAGGAACTTTTCAAAGGGCTTTTAATCAGTTCTTGAGGCCGCCTGCTTTGGTGAATAAGCTTTTCTGGCAAAAAACAAGAAAACGATTTACAACTTCCTTGCCTTTTTGCTTCTAATCCAAAGAGCATTGATCGTTAATGCTTATGCTTTTATTTTTTCCAATCCGAAATACTTTAATTTCTTTAATTCGTTTTAAACGTTTTGGAGAAATTACTGTAAAGCAATTAATATTATAATTTAAGAACTTTATGTACCATTATATGCAGGGAATAAAATATAGAGATACATAAATACAATATATTTTTTGTCATTATTTATTTTTATAATTTCATAATTACTTATAAAAGTCAAACACATATTTCTTCACTTTAGTATTTTTTAATTGTCGAATCATTAATTTTAATTGAGAATAATCAGAAATCAAGAATTTCATAATAAAATACATCAATTAAGCTTAATAAATGTTAAACTTCACTCAATTTTACAAAAAAAAAAATCTTAATAAATTACGTTCTCAAATAAGAAATTATCGTTCAAATAGTTCTAATTATATCGTATTGAGATTACTTGAGCGTTAAAGATTTTTTGTGCGGATGAGTTAAAAGGATTATCAAAATAAAAGGTCCGTTTGTTAGCATTTCATCCTGCGGATAACGAAGGTGTGTTTCTCGTTAAGAGAAAAACGAACTCCAGCCGAGATTGTCGAAATGGCGTCATTATTTCGTTCTCCCTCGCGGTGGAAATAAAAAGATTTCCAAGATAATCTCGCGTGCGCCCGAATTTTACGATATATATCGCGTACATCGAGTTAAACATCTATCGGCGCATCAATTTATGAAAACGCGTATTTTAATAAAGCACAGACCACAGAGGAGACCCGTAGAAGATGGCAAGTCTATCGCTACTCATGTCAGCTTCGAACAAAGTTCAACAAAAAGCTAGAGGTAGAGAAGCTAAACAAGTAGCTCGCTACTTGATTCGTCCTTCTACTGGCTTCGTGTATCCGCGGCAGAACGACGAGTTTATGCGAAACCAGCAGGGAAGCAAGTCAAATAACAAGTTATGTGTTTGCAACAAAACGTAACAAGAAAAGTACGCAAGTAACTTACAACTTGACTTGTTTCTATACTGCCTTGCGTATTTGTACAGTAACGGCCGAGACGTAATGAAATATTAGAATGAGATATTAGGAGTAAGAAAATGAAATGCAATGTGTTACCATAAGATAAGAAGCACAAGAAACAATTAATTCAGGAGTAATCAAAGATTCTTTTTATGTAAACGATGACTTGGGATGTTTTTACATTTCAATTAATATCATAATTAACAACATATTGTATATTATTGATTGCTTTCTGATTTATAAGTATTATTTGAAAACATTATGGATATGGATTTAATCACAACTTTCTGAAGAAAAAGTAGAAACCAAATAAATATTATAAACATTAAATACTTTAAGAATAAGCACGTTAAATAGTTCATTATGTATTTTCAAAAAATAAAGAATTTAATTAATATAATGCTTTTTTACTGGGAGTTTTCGATAAAATTGCATTTTTTTAAATTCTTAAAAACCAATTAAAAAAAAAAGAAATATATTAAACAATATCTATATATGAAACAATATTTTATAATTTTAACATTTTTTCGTCGCTGAGATGTAAGAACGCCTTAGGTGACTATTTCTGAGAAATTTAACTGCAAAGTGAATACGATTAAAAACAATTAAAAATTATAATATGTTTTTTGCGGACTTATATATATATAATTACAATAAGAAAAAGAGATACGAATAAATAATAAAATTTCATCATACAATTTACGTATATTTTTCGCTTAATTTTATCTATACATATATAAAGTCTCGATAACTTTAATTTAAACTTAGCCTTTAATATATTTAATGTTAAAAATTATGAAGTAGCGAAAGGTGACGCCACTTACATCATATACAAGATAATTGATACTTCATTAAATTTTTACTAACAAAGCAAAAATTGGTTTCCGATTTCTCAAAGAACCTAATGTCGATAAAGTTTGCTACATGTCGCGAAATGCTTTTTATGTAGATCTTTATATATAGAACTTTTTATCTTTACATAGCTCTGAACATAGAATGCTTTAAAATGATACTTTAATAACAATCTAGAAATTATACGATATGAAATTAAAATTTTATTATTTCGAATACATATATACATATTGATAAAATGGAACGATTCTATATAGGTCTAATTCAATCTGACAATTGTTGAGTAATGGACGAATCGCAGTTTTATTATTCCACAGTTTTCTATTTCGTGAAATCTTGAGATTCAGATTTGTTTTTGGTTTTGGCAAATTTATGTACCTTTACGACAGACCGCTATATTTCTGTTTTACAAAACTTTCGCGCCAGCAGAGAACATTCATCAAATTCGTCGGCATGACAATAAGGCATTTTTTTTTTTTTAGAAAAGAATAGTTTATTTCTAACTTCTATTTCTGTTGCTCTCGATATGTCTATAAATACATATATAGTTATAAATTTGACAGTAAGAGTTTCATATCACGAAGACAAGTGTTCCTTTCTCATCTTTAAAAAGAGAAACCATATTCACTTTATATGAAGTTTATGTCCATTGCATTTATCTATATATATATTTTTATTAAAATATTGTTAGATTTATTAAAATGGAACATTGTTAAAGTTTATTTTTTTACACATATTCGACACAATTTTCAAGTCACTAATTTTAATCAAATTTCATAAAATAAATCACACAGAATAAATAATTATTTAT
>NW_017305885.1:827213-834431 GCF_001594115.1 Trachymyrmex septentrionalis
TTACATTTTATTACCGCCGCGGTCTTAAAAGAGTAAAGGCGAAACATTGCGCGACATTCGAGAGATGAGATAGGAAGAACAGAAGTAATCTTATCCCCAACTTTAATTCCACTCAGAATTGTAGCTAATTATACTAATTTAGAAAGGGCACATTGCATAGAAACTGTTGGGACGATGTAAGAGCGAGAAAGTTGTTGAAGCGATAGAAGGAAAAGAGTGAGAGGGAGGAAGCAAAAGCTAGACTTGCTGGAGACAGATCGAAACATCTCTTTGACTAGCTTGCGGCTCGAAGTTAAGCTCGGAAAAGTCTCTTAATCGTGCTCATCGGGGGATTGAATAACGACGTAGAAAGTTTCTCGAACGTGAGCGAGCTAGAGGCTACGTCTTCAGCTGTGGTGACGACACGTGAAACTAATTATTCCCAGTAAATAGACAGACAAGTCGTTAATCAGAAAACGCAATAAATTATTCTAAAGAGAAAAATAACAAATATGTGAAATTTTATTTTTTGTATCGCTGTAAATAACAAAATAATCTTTGAAACATTAAGTCTGTAACAAATTAAATTGATAATTTAATAAGTGTAGAGTGATAATCGGGAAACTGGTAAGGTATAGCTGCTATTGTGTAATAAAAAGACAGAATAAAGTAAATTAAATATTACTCTTCAGAAGAAATTCATTGTTTTTAGCATGTAATGTTAATAAAATGTATGAGATGCATATAAATACATTTTCTATAATTTTAAATACGCTTTCGCGCGATGTGCTTAAATTTACATCTTACAAAGTTAATACGAATTTGATAGCAATATCAATTTTAGAAGAAATTATAGAAATTATAGATTATATACAAAGGATTCTGTTCATAAAAAGAATTATTAACAACTTACATGCATTATAAAATAAATTCATAATATAATTCTGATCTATAAATACTTTGTTACCTTCTTGGATTTTCCATGATTTTTTCGTATTTTTAGATCAACATCTATTAGTCATTTAGCTAATCTGTTTATATTTGTTCGTAAATCAATAACGCGATTGTAATTAATTGCTTTGCATACCTTTATGCATATATCATTTCATAGCTAATATAATATTATATTATTATATATAATAATAATTTTAATATCATTAAATAAAATCAGACAAGCCTACAAATAATTCGTTTTAATAAAATATTTGAGAGAGATTTTTCTTTAACAAGTCATATCTTTCTCGTAATCAGAAGAATATTTTGTCCACGAGATATACAAAAGCGCGCGAAACAATTAAAATCGTATTATTGTCGTGTGAACAAGCATAAAGACACTGGCAGAGTGCGACTAATAAATGTCAATCTAAAAATACGAAAGAACCTTGGGAAATCTGAGAAGGTAACGAAATATTTTTCCTGTCTCTTCCATCCCCAGGGATCGTTATTCCTCAATTTCCGCGGAATACCCTCTTCCTTTGCCTCCACTTTCTGTTCTTTTCTATCTTTTGTATTCGATTCGAGGCGACCTCAATCTCGCGGGCGGATCAGTTTTATAGTCATCGCAGGGCTGAGCTCTAAGAAATTATTCTCTATTACGATAATGAGTAGCGCGGGAGAAACATAAGAGAGGGAAAACGGGGGAGATAGACGGAAAGAGGAACTGAAAGAAAGTTAAAACTAAAGAGATCGTCTCTGATTCAGATCGTAGTCGAATGGATAATCGCGAAATTAAAGACCAATAGCGCGTGGCGCTTTAACATCTCGCCGAGGCGATTACAAGTGATCGACGATTCCCTCGAGATAATGTCAAATTTCTTTTTTAAGATTCAACACCGCAGTACAACACAGTTAAAAAGAACCATTTGAAGGAGAAATTAATGATTTTCATTGAGAAAAGGAGAAATTAATGATTTTCATTGAGAAAAGGTGACATAATAAAATTAAAACAAAAAAGTGCACGGAGATTGCGATATACGAGTACTTAACATATTTTCGTCCGCGCCAACTATCTGAGAATTCAACACTTCTGTTAAATTTTTACGCCACAGAATTTAATTTCTTTCGGAGAAATATGAACGGTATGCCGATAGCACATTAAAAGTTAAGTAAAGCCCTTCGTATTCATTTCCACGAGTTTTTTTTAACTCCCATTCATCTTTGTCATAATTCCTAATTATTGCAGTAGAGAAGTTTCGAACACGTAAATGTCAGAGAAATATCACTTCATGGCCTTGGAAGAGTCGAAAATTTATCAGGATATTCATATCTAAGTTACTAATTTTATGAAATATTATCGTGATTTAATCACACATAAATGTATATCAGTAATAATGGTAATTTCAGTGTTTTCATTGTGCTCTTATGCGATATTGATAATATCGCACAAAAATATATTAGTTAATAATATCATTAGAGGATAATAGATTCGGTGAGCTGCAAATTGGGAATTGAAGTGACAAAATGGCAGAGGAAAATCCTCTTGGAGAGAAAATCTTCCCACGTTCCTTATTCTATATCTTCCTTCCTTCCTTCCTGGCGTTGATTGCGCCCTTCCGCCGTTCCGATGAACGCCAATGCGACGCCCACCATTTATTTAATTAATTCCATGCGATATCCTCCCCTTCGCCCTTCGATAGAATGAAAAAAGTGACACCTACATCATCGCAAATACGAGGACGGAATTCGTAAGGGAAGTGAGCTTTGGTGCCCTGATTACTCTTACCCGTTAACCCTCAAATAGAAAGGAATAATTCATTGAGAATGCACAATCCGGCCAAGTATCATTTGAACAATCGACTTCTGCGCTTGGAAATGCTTTAATTAAATTCGTTATTTAATCAAAACATTTCATAAATCAGCTGAATTTAATTAACAGGCGCGAATATACATATATACAATATATTCATATATTTGAAATAATAAAATTTTAACTTTATATCTTATAATTTTTATAACGTTAATATTTAATAATAATTTAAATAATGTGTATATCATATTTTCTTCAGTTATAATGTAGTAAAATTTAATAATGTATTATCTGTATAAACAATAATGCAAGTGTTGCCTTTCTTTCACTACTTCATAATTTTTAATATTAAATATATTAAAGACTACGTTTTGTCGAATTAGAGACTCTATAATGGATAAAATTAAGCATAGAATATACGTAAATTTTATAATAAAGTTTCATTATCTAATATTTAATATCTCTTTTTTTTATTGAGATTAAGTCCGTAAAAAATGTATTATAATTTTTAATTGTAATTAAAAAATACTGTTTACATATCTTAACGTATAAAAAAAGATTAATTTTAAATTGTAAATACAATTTAATATAATTTACAATATATATAATAAAATAGGAATTTTAATAGAATTTTACGATTTGTTATGTTATCTTTTATTAAGTTTAATGTACCAATAATTAACCAATTAATAATTTAAATAGTATAATAAAGTAAATAAGTAAAAAAATATATTAACAGAAAACAATTAAAATGGCATACACGATATGCTGACGTCTGAAGAGAAGATTTGTTTTATCTTTGCTCGAAAGAAATTATCGGTTTGTCGAGAAAAGTACGAACTATTTACATTTTTTCTTAGAACAGTGTATCACTTAACGTAATCCTTAAAAATTACGTAATCTTTAGTAATAACATGACACCGTATTCTACATCATGCTTCTTCGAGATATGTCGAAATAGCAGATTTTACGACAACTTCTAAGGATAAAGGGATATACATATTGTATAACAGACGAAGCTTTAGTACGTTCTCGGAGATGTATGCTTGTGCCTATATCTGCGCGATAGGGGCGACATTGTCCCGGTAGAATTAACATAACGATCAAAGGGTTAAACTAATCTTGAATCCGTTGTGTGGCAGCATTACGGCATTTTGCCGCCGGTTCTCGATGGCTCAAGCTGACAGTCCCCGATAAATGCTACGCGTGCTCGTCAGGTAGCAACTGATTTCCCGACAAAGGGATGGTTTTTCACAGAGGCACGACCGCTCGTTACGCGCCATGTGTTCAATATAATTCGCACCCGGAAACGTAGCGCATAGCTATAACGTCGAGTGTATCACGCGGAAGGATGTGACGTTTTAACCGAACACTCCAGTCCCGGTAATGCATGTTTCAGCAACTGTGTAACTCGTATGCAGATAAATAATACGGACGTAGCTGATCAAATTTGGCAATTTCATTAAAACAGTTTCATTCCCGCACGAGCTCGATGCGCGTTGATACATTCGTAAAACAATATAGTGAAATCCAGGGCATGCGAGATCAATGAAGAGGCGACCAATTATCATGATGCGGATTTGCGCGAGTTTCGTGACGTGTAAGTTTCGGTTTCAACGCTTGTTTGTCTGAAAATTTAGTATCGTTAACCAACGAATACATAATTGTAAAGTGAAATTTCCAGCAAAATTTATTAACCAACCTAAAATTCTTTTGGAATATACTATATATTTAATATTTATATAATATTTATATTATATTAAATTGTATTACGAATCAATAACTTGGAATTTATTCAAAGATTGATTTTTATACCTCGGTATATCAACACGTACGTGTAATTTGTACTATAATTTTAAGAATTTAATTAATTAATTGCTTTATTTCCTCCATTATATATTTTGAAAATTACTATCACCGATATTTGTGCGTGCATGTGTGAACGTATGGTATTACGGGTGTTTAACGGTGGCCCTGATTTACAATGTTTATCTTAGAAAATTGGGGCCGACAGTTTGGAATTTCTTGTGACACAAGCTCCACGTAATTTCGCAACACGAAAGCAGCATGAATAGCTGATAAGATACTTGCATTCATTTTCTATCAAATTTCCATAAATGACCCAAATACCGTATCTTTTGGTATGTTACACGTATATACATAGGCATAATCGCCATACCAGCGCACCAAAGAGACGAGTGCCATGCATATGGTATGCCCGCTATGTAATAATACAGTCGATAATACGCATAAAAACGTGATTTCAAGCTCGAATAATTTGATATTTCATCGTAATATCAATGAAAATTTCTGTTAATATCGCTAATCTTTGTAAAGCTTAGCTTAATGGATTTGTGATAGAAGGGAATATTTTTTATTTAATCCCTCAGAACTGTACTTTTATTTAGTTTTATAAAAAAATTCTGGATTTGAGGATGTTGTTCATGATATAGATATAATTTATATACTAAAAAAGGGGAGAACCTTATTTGTAATTTTAAGCAATTTTAATTTAGATTTATTTCCAATTTGTGTGTAAATTTAAATTTTTATATATAGTACACAATTAGTATTAAAATCCTATCAATCATCTCTCAATCATATAATATATAAATGGTATTAATATTATTATATATAATATTAATGTACGATATATAAAAAAGATAAAATTTTGATATATATAGGATAGATAAGATTTCCTTCGAAGAAAAAACAAAACGAGTGAACAAAAGCACAAACCGTTTCATTAATTTTACTTATTCGTTACATTTTATTCACTTGTATATTTATATTATTGCACTTGCGAATACGTGAAAATATAGATAATTCTGCATAAATCAATAATGTATTTTCGACACGAATACAAGTCACATGCAGCGCCCTTAACAAACTTTACTACAGTGCATTCTGTTTCTATGTAGAAATTCCAAACGTAACTTCGGCAAGTCGAACACTGGTGAATGGAATGATGATTCGTGGAATGAGTACTCCGCGCGTGATACGCACTGTTGCATTCCACTTACATCAAGAGCATCTGCAGGTTCAAGGCATTACGCTGAGAATTACAATGCTGGCGGGTTTATAAAGCTGCCTGACTTCTCGACATGCAAATTCTCTGCGTTCTATATTATAGGGCAAGATCCCATCTATTGCAATCATTTAAATGATAGGCCAGATTGCATAATAGAGGAATTAAGCGAATATGAAATCAGCAGGAACAGGATGTAAAAAATTTATGGAGGACATAAAAACGCACGAACGCCCCAAATAATTTAAAAATAAACTTCTCATCATATATATATATATATATGTCTGTTATACTAAAATATATTTTTTAAAAGTATTGCATAATATTGATATTATATAATCGAATATAATTATGAGTTATATAAAAAAATTTAATTTTTTTAAAATCAATAAAACAAAATAAAATCTCTCGAGAAAAATGAGAATCATAAAGAATAAAAAAAAAATTAAATCAAAAGTTCAACAAAAATTTTAAATTTCATACGTGTAAAAATAATAAGTTTTTCTATTCAATTTGAATTGCTATGTTATTCCTACAGAAACACACACAGGCGCACCCATATGCAAAGTGGCATAATAGATTTATTCCATTACGCCAATTCTGGTTTACAAGTCTGTATCACCTGAGCGCTTTGCACATTCGCCTATTTATCAGTGCTGCATATGCACAGACGCTGAGAACACGCGGTGAACGTTAAGCGGAACAATCGGATTGACGAAAATGGAAAGACCGCGTCTGTCAAAGCGAGTCGGCAAATCCTTCGACAATAAAACGCGGTGGATATGTTGCGTTATGTCGCGGTCGGAAAAATCTGTCGCTTTTACTACTATCAGCTACCATTCCCGTGTGACGTTTGACGATTTTAGAAAATTAGATTAGATTATATGTTCTACCGGTAAATGTTAAAAAAAATCGATCATAATCAAAATGTGAATAGTAACTTCAAAAGCCACATGTTTCTCTATCCGAGGGTGCATCGAGGTGCCTCCGTTAATTATGTACCATGAAGTGCTCTCGGAAACGCCGCGCGGCTTCCTGGCTTTCGAGTGAAAATCGCGGTCCTGGAGTGCTAATTAATAGAACAAAATTAGGTCGAACGTATCGTAACGTAATGTAAAGGAGAATTCCTGCATGATGTCATGTTGTATTATAAGTGTCCTTAATGTGACAACATTCGAAGGTAGGTACTCACTGATGTAATACACTGAACTGTGTATTTTGATTTGCAAAGAGATGCAAATTGAATTAAACGTTAAAATAAATAAAATATTCTTTGGCAGTGAAGTCTTGCGCTTCGCGTTAAAATTACATTTTATTTGTGTAAGATAAATTAAAATATATCTATAGTCTATTCTAATTAAAAAAATATATTGAAGATACATTCAATACTTCATTACTGAATTGTAACAACCAATATCATTTCGTAAACTGACAATAAACGTTTTACATATACCTATCTTTTTTC
>NW_017305885.1:834531-843275 GCF_001594115.1 Trachymyrmex septentrionalis
TCAATATCATTTCGTAAACTGACAAGAAACGTTTTACCTATCTTTTTTTCTTTTTAGTAACATTAATTGGCCTGATTCTGAGAAAAAAATAAATTACATTAAAATCTAGAAATACACATTTTAATCTTGAAACTCAAGTACCACAGAATTCTCATTAAATAGTTCTGTATATTGAACAATTCGCTCTATTAATAGTGCATTATTTCATTAAGGTAACAGTAAATAACCAAATTTAATTTACAAAGTGTTCTTCGGTAGGAGTAATGGAGAAACGGATATCCGGTTGTAAGGCTGAAATCATATACCGTAGATGTGTCACGGAAATGGATCGATGTCCGCGCGGATGGATAGTAGAATCTCCTGTATGCAGCCTCCTCTTATTGGGCGAGATATCTGTGTCATCGCGATATCGACCGTTGACGCGTGAATTTTAAAGCGCAATGTGCGACTGCATCGGATAGAATTGACGATTTGCTACTGTAGAGAGGGAGGTGGGCAGAGGGAGGCTACAAAAATCGTGTGGAAATGTACGTAACGTATGACAGAAAAGAGGATGCGTTTTATCTGTACAAAGTATTTCACCCTTCTTGAAAACAATCCCACAATATTTTAGAGTAGCGTATTTTTATTGCGATATTATTCATATTTAAAGATAAAATATTTAAAAAATTATATTAATGTATTTTTATTAATCTTATTCTTATTACTATTTATATTTGTTATTCTTTTTTAGAATGTCGCTCTTGTCCATATATTGCTTCCTTTAAAGAAAATTAATTTTTATGAAAAATATGCAAAATATATTTTTATAAAATGTACTTTCCATAATTATATATATTATGTACATATATCGTACATGTATTAAAAGGATTTAAATAATGAATGAAATGTATGTATATTTCATTCATTATTTCATAGATTAATTTAGTGGTGCAATTTAGTGGTACAATGAAGATAATGGACAAAAAAGAATATGAATATGTAACGAAACAATTCAGGTCAAAAAAGAAATACAAGAAAAAATAAAAAAAAATCAGCAAGATCTACGGTGTTCTCGTTAAAAGTTAAAAATATGAGCTTTGCAAAATTCATTGGAGGACATTCGCATGAGACACGTGAGTATGATACGTTTCCGTAAACGTGCACAAGTTCGTTGGTAGAATGGCGCACGAATCTTCCTCGAGAAGCACTAACTGCCGCTTCGAGAAATTTATCGTCGCCATCGTGAAGGGATAATAAACACTTAATTTGACGCGACGCGTATACACGAGCGAATTATTTATTCGCGAGAAAGACGGAAAAAAGGCGGGGCGTGTTTGTCTTGCCGGCAATGGTCGCGACAGCCGCTTGATAGACCGTGCACCTTATTTTCGGCGATATAAAAGGTGGGTGGATGGTGCAGGCGGCTCAGACTTCGCATACAGAGACAGGTCCAGAGTTAGCAGAATATATATGCGAAGACTACATGCGCAAGTGTACGTACACGGATACGAACGACGAGTAATAAAAGTCAGCACACTTTTCATGCTGACTTCCTTCCTCCTCCCTTTTGCACGGTTGCTTCCTTATAATTCTCGCGCCTTCGCAGAGATTCTTCTTATCTCACCCGCGCTTCTCTATTTTTCCCTACGTTTTCCTCCTTCCAGCTTCTTTTCGTTTGCGCACTTTCTTTGTGCGCGCGTCGCCCTGTTCATCCCTTTATACACACGCCGTATCTTATGTTGCTCTGCGCGATGCACAATCCATTTATCCCATCGTACAAAATCTAACGCGCATGTAGATACATCATAGGAAATGTGCTTACTAATTAATTGCGCATAAATATTTGTACGTATTTGTGTACACACGCTACTCTGAAAGTAACGTGAATAAAGAAGGAAAATCAACATTGTTTTTTAGAAAATATGTTATTTTAATTTCATGAAAGATATTCAGCATGGAACTGAAATACGTATTAAACATACTTTTTTGAAAATAAATCTCTTTTCTAAGTATAAATTATTCCCTTCTATTTAATATCACATTGTTTTTTCATAAATACTAAAAAACAGCAGAGTTTCTCTCGAAAATGAGCAATGAAGGAGAATCGAGTTCTGAGTTTTTATAAACTTTATTTCTTGTTCCACAAGGGAAAAAAAACATTAACGAAGTTTATAAATTAAAAATAGCAAAAACGTTAATATTAGAATCTGTTAAGTTTGAAAAACGTAATTTGCAGAGAAATATTGTTTTAATTCCATAAGACAAGCAGAGAGTGAAATAAGCTTTTTAAAATAAAGCTTTTTTAAGTAAAGTTAACAAATTTTTTTGTCCATTCGTTTGTGTGTTGAAATGTCACAGCAAAATTAAAAAATATCACAACACTTCAAAACCAACGATTATTCGTTATAAAACGGAATATCGTCATGAAATTTTAATTTGATATAATCAACTCTCTCCTTTTAAATATACAAGCACAAAAAGTATTATCGTCATAATTATCGAAGAAATTATTAATAAGCATTTTAATGTTTAATGGCGAATATCGAGACATAAAGCATTTATTTATTTATAGGCTTTTATGTCATAAAACAAATTCTTCTAAAGATAATTCTTTAAAGAATTTATTCGTCTCTTTTTAAACATGTAAATGTATGTATATCACAGGTCTCCCTTCCACGGAAAAAAGTAGTTGTATGTAACTTATTATATGATGATAAACAATCAGTATCAAATCAGAGGTATATTTCTTTTAATTTATCTTTCTTTAGTCTTCCATATATAAATTTTTTTTTAAACAGACGCGTGTTCATGTTGTACTTATATCTATAAAATATAATGTAAAAATAATAAGGAACATAATTGGGATTTATGTGCCAGGAAGAGTGAGTACCAGAAAGAACACGCTGCTTTGGCAAAATTTCCGAAATTTTCAACGCATTTTACGCCCTTCGTGTCAACCATTTTATATGTGCGACATATTATACGCTAGAACGCGGGAGGCGAAAGGAGAAAAGTGCGTATTCCATTTTATTGCACGGTGTAGCGCCTAGGGCAATAAAGTCCATTGCACCGCTATTATTTCCGAGCGGGAGAAGTGAAAACGCGTTTCTCACATCGCGTTTTCGTGATCCTTTTTACTTGAACGCGATTTGGAATTGCGACATTTCTCTACCCTACTTTCTCTAGCTTAATAGATTTATGTGAATCGCAACACGGACGGCACGATTGGAACTCACCGGATCGAACATTTCGCCGAAACAAATACATATGGGTACATTATTTACTAAAATCGTAAACTGTTAATGGAACGTACATTTCCGCTCCATGAAATCCGAGCATTTAAAGTTGTTCAGAAGACAAAGTATAATAGCGTTGTAACATTATAATAGTTCTTGTTTCCCAGGAGCTTTAGTTCATCCGTTTAACTTGACATATGCTGTTAGTCTACCGAGATGATGTATATTAATCCATTTTATTTCCATAAAATAAACGTATTCGTGCAAACTCTTGTTTCTTCGTGAACTATAGAAGTATAGTTAAAATTGCATGATTTCGAAACACATGCAATTCACGGTATGTTTTTAATTAATTTTCGATAGAGCCAAGAGAGGCGAGGAAACCGAAAAAATATTTTTTAAAAATCGTCGACAGATTCACACACATACACGCTTGCCTCTGTCCATCCTTTGTCATTTAATTTTTATTTCGCGACTTTATTTAGTTCGACGATACGATATGTCTACTCGAATAAATTCTCGTTGATAGACGCACAATAACGCGGTTGACATAAACCGAGCTGGGTCGACAAAGTGCGTGCGGAAATGGCGTACTACTTTTCATCAGCCGCCAACACACGCACAATGCGATAAAATGGAAAACGCGCATACGTATAAGCTGCGTTATCGATTTGTCATTCGGCATATTACACATAATCGACGTACACATCGCTGTACGTAGCAGCGTGGTAAGTATAAAGTACCCGGATACACGTTTGTACGCGATTTCGCGATAACGATTGGCCGGCTACAATAGGCAGAGTCCCCAAGTACGAACGTAGTAAATGCACATCGTCGTAACGTGCTGTACAGCACGTACAGGAACGCCTTGGTACGCCGCTAATGGAAAGCTTTCCGTTGGCATGGAATCGATAAATGGGCCTGCGGGGAACGTTTGCTGAGGGCACTGTGCTTTGCGCCCGTTTGGTGACGCTTCTTACGTATGCATTGGATCGACGAAGCTCCCTGGAGCGTAACTACGATGTCATCTTCGTTCTTGCATAAAATTAACGCTAACCGCGAATCGATATACTCCTATCTTGCTGCGCAAAGCTAATACGACTCTAATACCAAAACAGTATCGCTAGCAGCTATTGCTCTATAAATGTATAATAGAACGAAAAAAATATATCGTACAGATGTAATCTTCGAAGATGAATAAAATGCAACAGTTCCAACATGAAAAAAGGTACGTTACGATATGGTCGTAAGTAAAAGGGACCTCGGAAAGAGAGCGCATAACTGGCACAGTTAGCATGTGACGCGTGAACGTATACGTGCGCGCAAGTTAGAGCCGAGTGGTTGTAGATGCGATGATAAATGCGATGGCGTATTCTTCATAAATATGTAACGCGAAGAGTAATTTGTAACATAGCTGGCGCCTGTTCAACCGAGCGAGAAAATTTATTTAAAGGAGAAGCTGTCAGACATTCGAATGAAGAGATGCCTGGGAAAGTAACCAAGGTTGCATTCATCTGACGAGGCTCCTTACGTATGCATTGGATCGGTGCGAAAGCTCGCGAGGTCGCCGCAAGCATAACCTTTGTCACCCCAGGGAGATTAAAGGTTGAGTTGTAGTTACGTGATCCTGGAAAATATCGACAGGCTAAGCTGCTTTTCAGGATTTCTGGATACGTAGTAGTGGTATTTGCGCAAACTCCATTACGAAATACGGCGGAACTCCGGCCGGGCACAACTTTTAACTTATATTTTAAACGATTTTCACGACATTCGACATTAGCCGCGAATTTGTGCGCTCAAACTTTTCCTGCGGTCTCTCGGTAAGCAGGGCACGTCGGAGGCAAATACACGTCGACACGACGTAAATATCTTCGTACACGCAAATATTCCAGCAGAGCGGCGATGCGAAGTATTCACTCCGCTGATTAACGCGCAATAAAACACGCGGAAAAATGACCGGATCGTTTAATACCACGCACGTGACATTACTTAATGCACGATATACGCCTTATATCGCTCCAATTTAAATACTATATATACATATAATTAAGATAAATCGGCGAGCGCAAACTAAGTAGTAATTGGCGGATCGTTACGGATGATCAGATGCGCGAAATTAGTTAGTAGCAGGTCAAGTTAATGACACCCTCTGACGTCGCTAATCCGATTTGGGTACCGCAGTAGAACGGTAGGATAATCCGACAGGGATATTTCAGCGTCGCTTGCAGCTATTGCAGATAACTCTAAGGTTGGCGGATTGGCAAACGACGTTTAATATTCCATATGAACCTATACGTGCGTATCAACGCAAGTTGCAAGGTGCGGGCATAAGATTGTATAGATAATGAATATTCAGAGCGCAAGTATATCGCGGCCTTTTTAATGTGTACCTCGACATTATGTATAATACAGAATGCATTAAACCTGAAAGTATAATAATATAAGTGGTAAATGTAACTAGCGAACGCCTTTTGGCGAGGTCGTGCTATATGCGATATTTGTGCTATGCTTCTAGGGTTAAACCGCATCTCGCAGACGATCTCGCGGATCCGATAAGAAAAGTGTGCCAAAGTTATACCTTGGCTTTTTACCTCGCCTGCTTTTCAGCAAACTTTTTAAATCTAAAATTGTATATTATTAATATACAATTGCTAGAAGGCAAACCTGAAGCATGACGGAAGTGTATTTGTGCTTATTCTCTTTCTTTCTTCTTTAAAAATTACTAAGCAGAAGAATCAATATTTGTCATTTTAAGATTGTAGATTAAAAAGATATACTGTATAGGCCGCAATAATTTAAGAGACTAACTTCGTTTTTTTTATTTTTTTTTTACGAGTATAATGCTGCAATTTATTAAAACCAAATGTCAGACATTTTGTAATGTTAGGAAACGATAGAATATATATTTAGATAAACTGTTCATCAAGCATAAATAAATCTTATTTTTATTTTTCCAATTGCATATTGATACGTATTTTTGTTTTTCCAATATTATAGGTATGTATCTATGATATGTATATTAAATCTACAATGTTTAAAACAGAAAAATAATTGAATATATTTAAAATCTCTTTACCATATCTCTAATATTAAATCTCTCGCAATAACTTAATATCTATTTGCTTTCTCCTAACACTGTTATTAATTCAAATTTTGTGTTTATTTTTGTTACGAATTGTTCTTGCAATATTCTGTTTTACTTTATGATCATAAAATAATATTTTAATCTGAATCCCCAATTAATTTGTATCTATACAAATTTATTAAAAATTTAGAAACCTACAAAACTATAATTGTAAGCAAAAGTTTAATAAAGTTTATAATATAACAAAAATATAATATAACAAATATTTCCTAACAACCTACAACAGAATCAAAAATTATTAATTTTGCATCGAATATAATTTTGAAATAAATATGTTATGAAGAGTATAATAAGCGTCAAACTTTTATTTTTACTACAACTCATGATATATTGCTGCATGACCTCGCGATTAAAAAATTGTCTTTACCATTAGGGCCTTAAATTTCTTTTCTATCTGTTATTCAAAGATAGAATAAACTATGACTTTGCGCAGTGTGAGAAAGAAAATTGTTTTCACGTCGAATGCAGCAAGTTGGCGTGGGAATATAACGTGCGCACAAGTCTTCCATCTTCTTTTCGCGCGTCCGTGTGGTCGCAAACACGCTCTCCTACCCACAAGTCGACACTTGCAATCTGTTGGAACACGTACGAACGTATATATATATATATATACATACGATAGTAATGCCACTTAAACATGCGGAGTCACGCGCGATACAACCGCTGTTCGGCCGATATCGCGTTTGGCGATACTTGCCTTTATTTCGGCAAAGGCGAGCCAACAGTAAGATTTAAACGAAACCATTTGAATCAGGAGCTCAAGGAGCTAGTTGTAGAAGTGTAAGTAACACATACTGATTTCATGGCAACAAGTTTCGGGGTTCGTAACCATTAAATTTTACAGTTGGTAAATTTCTTAAATTTTCTTAATCTCTCCAGCTTGACGTTTATTGTAACAAAGATCAATTTTACGCTATACTACACTATACTGCAATTTACAATATATTTTGGAAAGAAAATAACACTTAAAAGTCCCTATAGTGCAATATAATACATCACAATCATTCTCCATGCATCATTCTTGTACGTTATGAAAATTGTCTATGAGCTTGCTTCGTACTTGTATATATATATATATATATATATATATATATATATATATATATATGATATATGATATAAATATGATATATTATTTATAAATCTTTTCATGTACAAGAAAAATTCAGAAACTGAGAGAATTAAACTATTATGACATTTGATAACATGTTTTTCAACACATTCTCTTGTTGCCTTATTTTTATTCCCTTGAAAAAGCTAAAATTTCCAAACAATTAAATAAATAAAAAGAATTACTTAGAAAAATCAAAAAAACTTGTTATGCTAACAAAAAACAAGAAAGACAATAAAATAAAATAACCATTTTTATTTTTCAATATAATCACCCTTTATTTCAAACATTTTTTATTATTTTTTATTAATCATTAAAAAACTTTCTAAGTTTGTCTTTAAAACGGCTTAATATTGCAGAAATCATTTCTTTATCACTGGTAAATTTTTTCCAGATAAATCGGACTTTAAGTTTGGAAATAAGAAAATTAATCTGCACTGGAGACTAAGTTGGAGCTGTAAAGCAATGAAAAGGGAATCTTCGCAGATCTTCGTAGTGTTATATATAAATTGTTTTTTTAATTCAAAATATTTTCTTAATATTATAGAAAAATTCATCATTCTAAGAATTATATTAAAATAAGAGATGATTATGAAAAAAGGTAAAAAAATTAAAACAATTATAACATTTTGTTATCCTTTTTATATCATTAAACCGGAAACTTTTGGACCTTACTACGTTTGTCTGATTAGAATTTTTTATCTCGTTATGTATTAGCATCGTTTATCGTTTGGATGTAACAAAAATCTTGGATTGCAACAGTTCTCCGAGACTTTCCGTATGTGTCACGGAAAAGAAAAAAAAAGCATTTTTACCGTAAAAAGTTTGTTGGACGGTCCTCGTCGAACTGAGATTAGTTGTATAAGTTCTGCACAACTTCCTATCGAGAGTGACATAATCAAAGTTTGATCATGTTAAAGCGTGCTCAGTTTGTAACGTGGCACGAATAATAAAATACAACATGTTTTTTAATTTCCTTTCACATTCCCATGGAAACAGAATAACGCTATTATACACGAATGTTTGAGCTCGTCATACATTTGTCGTTTGATAATTTTATTTACCAATTTTACGACATTTCAATTTGTATCTCTTGATTAATCATATTGGAAGCATGTCATCATTTATTATTGTGTCATAATTATACATGTATTTTGTTGTGAAATAAATTAACGCCTGTATAATAAAACCTAATAAAAATTAACAATATCGTGACGTCGATGTATTAATTTTCTACATTGATTAATCAATATATATATATATATATATA
>NW_017305885.1:843375-845372 GCF_001594115.1 Trachymyrmex septentrionalis
AAAACAATTATTACATTTATGTTATATGTTTAAAAGCTCTATATAAATGTAATACATAAATATATAGTAACTTCAATTAATATAAATTTTCTTTCTTTTCCTCAAAAAGTTTCTCGTTTCAACATTTCTCTCAACATTTCTCGTAATATCTATATGTAGTAATCAGGTAATTTTAATTGATTATTTAATAAATTATGATATATTATTGAATTTCAACTTTCAAAAATAATTTCATTTATTTTCGAAGCGGAGTTTTATCTAATATTTACTCCTGTTCTTAAGAATGCATTGCATTAATGCTTGTTTTAGAAGAAAAAAAAAATACATTGTATATAAAAATTATATTTGCTTAAACTAAAAGGTTACTCTTTAATTTTTTGAATTACAAATATAATTTTTATATTGAAATGTGTTTCTTCGAAAGCAAATAAGCATGTATGCATATATAATGCAGTGCATTCTTGAGCAAATATTAATTTGATTTAAAGATAAAATTTTGCTTTAAAAACAAATGTAAATATTTTTGAAAATTAAAATTGATCGATAAAATAGTTTATTAAAGAGATGAATTTAAAAATAGTCTGAGTTTTTAATCAGAAAATTTTATTTATCTAAAAATATGCATATATCAAATAATATTTTTAAACATTAAAATTATATATTGAGATATTGTTTTTAGATATTAATATTTCATTAAAATATACATTTTTTCTGTAAATATCTAAAACACTGTAAATATTTAGAATAATTACGTATCTAAGTGATCTAAATGATCTAATTAAGCTATCATAAAATATTACTTAAACAATTTTTCCAATATACTCGTACATTTTATCTTATACAAATAAATGACTTTCTAAAACTCTTTCTAAAAATATTTACAGTCTTCATATCCCCAAAGGTTTCTTGACATTTCTTCTTTTTACGTCTTCTGAGATTTACACTTTGCTCTAATGCGCTTGAGGTTTCGTTAAGCTCTTCGCCAAAGCGCTCGTAAAGTCCGAGATGTGAGACAGTTTTCTGCAAAAACGAGGTGACGCCTCCTCGCGTACAAGTTTACAAGGTCGATCGCCTCTCGTTAGTCAAACGACCGGATCGATCTACTTGGCATTAATGAAGTTTCGATCACCGTGCCGCGTTTAAACGTTCGTACCGACCGACAACATCGAATTCCGAAGTCGATGGCTGGGAACGACAATGCCGAAGTCCCGATTCTGAGCTTAACTTACAATCCGTCCCCCGCTTTCTATGTACAGTCGTAAGTTGTACGAACGATAGAATCCGAAGTTGACAAACCGCGCCGCGCTCGACGATCCATCGCTCGAGTTTCATTTGATGTAACAGACGTAGTCCGTAGGAAAGACAGGTGATATTTGCCGCAGCAAAAGAGCATTATCGTTGATGGTGATGATAAAATACGGAAGAAATATTTCCCGATTAACATGAGACTTCGATGGTGCCGATGGAGACATTCGGTACGCTCGCATTTCGCTAACAAGATTTAATATCGCGCCCCGGCACTTGGCTCTTGGAGACAATTAGACTCGCGCAACTCGGTAAAAGCTTTAATCTTCCCGACACGTAGCAGTACCAATATTTAACCGCGAGTGCAGAGCTTTCTGTTGGGACATTGTTAGCGCTGGCCGGGGAAAACGAAGATTTCTTTCGCGGTGATCTTTTATTTATATCTGTAGCGGAGGTATATTTTATATGAAAAAGATTATAAGAAGAAACGTTAATTGCTGTAATATTTCAAAATATCTTGATATTAAATATCGTTATAATCTAACCATGAATTAAAATTTTAAATAGAACGCGAATTAAAAATAAACTTTGTTACTTTATCGAATTTATTTGAGTTAGCATCTTTTAGCACTTTAATTCAAAATATTATTTTTCAAATTTGCAAGCATTTGTCTCTAAACAAGTTGCTAAAATAAACTTCTAAAGGAAAGTTTTGATATATTTTATATATTACTTTATTATTTAACGTATTT
>NW_017305885.1:845472-847734 GCF_001594115.1 Trachymyrmex septentrionalis
TAATTAGAAACAGATCTGAAAATAACTTTGTCGGACCAAAATAATTACATAGAAATTTCAAGTATGATGAACAATACTGCAAAAAGTTTGATATTTTAGCAATTAATTTGAGAATCTTACATAAATATTTTAATAGCCTAACCAAATTATTTTCAGATCTGTATACAGCTAAATTTTTAAATAGTTCAGTAAAACTGTTCTTTCCGTGTATTTTTGCTCTTTAGCCAAATCCTTATTATATGTATATTCTATTTTTAAAACGTTCCTGCACATTTCAATAATTTTTCCATATTAAAGATAATAAATATACTGTATTAAAGATAATATTTAAGATGCAATGATAAATCAAAATCCTTTGAATGCTTACAAGGGAGAGACTAAAGTTCGAACAGCTGTGAGAATCACAGCTTTTCTCGCAGAGCAGTAGGCAACTCTAGTTGTAAAGGTGTTTACTAAAAAGTTCCTTGCCTGCGTGCTCGGTCTTATCGTGCAAAATTATTTTTGTGCTCCGTCAGAGCCCAACTTTCCACCCCTGTGTGCGGAAGAAAACTTTGAAGTCAACTTAAAAGTCGTTCAGAACTGCGCGGCTTGCTCGTGTGTCACGAACGTTAATCTGTGATATGCATGTCGTCGAATGCGATAACGTCGGATTAAAGAAGGGTGAACGAATTAAGACTCGCGCAACTTAAGAACGATGATTTAAGAAAGCCCATGAAAATGCACAGCAATTTTCAAAACTGCCGGTGCTCTTCGATAATTTTGCGTTTATAATCGCACGTTGCGTCCGTTTTACGGTTAATTAATCCTTATCGGTCTACAATAGGTACGAGTTATTATTAGTCACGTTTGAGTTAGAAGTGCACGGATTATTTCCCATTCCACATTTAAGATATTTACATAACCGTTTTCACCACAATATCGCTCATGATTGCCCGTTGAAATTCCGTTCAGTAATCGTACGATCATAATTAATTCAGTAACTTATGCAATGCTATTGCGTTTACGTCTAAAGGTTTTAACTATACAACAATTCTTTTTAACTACTTTCATAAGCAACGTGACGCGACTTGACAGCGCACAAACATGATTCGGCTTTTTTCAAATTTTTATTACACATGTAGGAGATGATTAAAATGTTCTCGTTAAAACAACGAATGTAATTACTCGGCAGTCGCGTTATAAAGCCAGTGCTGACGATCGAAATCATCAGATAGATTGCATAATGTAACAGGATAGAGACCAATCGCTAATTAGAAGCTCGCTTAATGAGAGACACGATATGTAGTGAATTGGAATGCAATATATACGAACGTGATATTATCGGCGGCATATTACAGCGAAACGTCGACAAGCATCGGCTTGTCACAAGGAACAAACGTTATTTGTTCGTACAATATTGGTCATCGCTTACTTTTGTGATATTATTACATATTCATGCTGTTCGAAATTGATTGTGTTAGTAGAAGATTTAGTTATGGACCAATTAATAATATACCAGATATAAATGTAACATACATCGCTATTTAAATATGGAGATGTATAAAACTTATTTAAATCCTACTAGAGTCCCTACCCTCTCTCACGCATGAAATTGCCATAAATCTACATATATTATTAAATGACGAATAAAGACATCTAAATGAGAGCAGTGATCAAAGTTCGTTAATTAGTGGATAACTGTTAAAGTTGGATAATTGCTGGGGAGAGAGAGATAAAACTTACGCGACAATGTAACTGCGCGTTTTAAAGTTTATGGACAAGAAGTTTTTATCGTTCATTTTTACAAAGTCCTGTCACATCTGAATTGTTATAAGTTAATTGTTCATGTTACGAAATTAGGTTAATCGTTAATTATTGCACGCTGTGCTTTTCATTGACATAGAACGGTTGATTGAACATGATGGTACAACTAATTGCATTACCATATTCCATATGGCTAAATGTAGCGAACCGATCAGTATTACTGAACATCAGCGTTATGTTTGTATTTCGTAATGCTGTGATTGATAGGAACGTGCACTATCGTTTATGCTCAACAGAGAGCTCAGCTGTAAGATAATCTAAATGAAAACTCCGATATTTTTGTAGTAACACATAAACAAATATCGATAAAATAATTCCATCAATATACGAGGTACATGTCATATCATAATTCTGTTGATCGCTAAAACGTAAAAGAGATTTATTTGGATTGGTGTGAACTGTGAAGTATTATATATAATGTTATCACAAATTAGCAAATCTTCGTTATTTACCCGGCAT
>NW_017305885.1:847834-849469 GCF_001594115.1 Trachymyrmex septentrionalis
CCTTCGTTATTTACATAATATTTGTGTATTCATCAGATTTTTTCGAATATAATTGTTTATATTTAATCACATAGAATAATTTTCATAACATCACCTACTACACATTCGTTTAGTATATCTAAAGACGATATTTTTGTCAGAATTCTAAATCTAATATTTAAGATTCAATTGTATGTAACGGGTTTGTGAGAGGTTTTTGGTTTTACAAAACACGCGCAATCAATCGATTGACCGAACCATTATCGAAAGAGCTGTTTAATAGGAAACTCAATACCTTTATCGCTGAGAGGTAAACCGATCGGACATCACAATTGAAATAATGCTAGAGTCATCTGACACGAGTTAACGATGTACAATTCGATAAAACGATAATTGGTACTAATATCTTAATAATTTAAACAAATAGAATTGCTATATTAAATTTGAATTTTAATAAAAAAGAAATAAAAAATTGTATTTATAATAACTGATAATTTAAAATTTCAAAGTCAGCAATATCAAGTAAAAAATATATAACAAATGATTAATTAATAAAAAAAATTTAATATTTTTTTATTCAATACATAGGATGTATATTATAATATAACTTCTTTTTAATAGACATATATATGTTTACATTATAATTAAGAGATTTAATTAAATACAAAAAATTGCACCAATTTAGTTCGATCGTTTTCGATACTTGCTCGTTATTTTAAAAGCAAATTGGTTTCTGCTATGAGAATTCAATAAAGACGAAATCATTACAACTAAAGCCGTTTAATGGGAAATCCGATATTTTTGTTAGCAGAAAATGGACAACGGGCAAGTACCTCATGAGCGTCTCTTCAATATCCTCTTCTAGGGCTGTACAGGACACCGCGGTGCGACCGCTGTTAAACGTCCAATAAGCAAATTGCGGTTCGTATAATGAAGCGAGAATAGCAGTTATTAACGAACGTTCGTATTCGTCGACATTCGCTTTTCGCCGTAATTATCTGCCATGATAATTTTCTGACTGCTGCTCGGCACCCGACGTTTCAAACGTTTATGCGATTTTAACTACGATGAGATTATAAATGAATCATCTGTTCGATTATTCATCCTTTAAGACGCTGCATATCGAAGATTCTCAATAACAAAATTATCTTTTGATGTCATTTCTAAGTTTAGTCAGTAATTAAAATTCATATTTATTCAATGTCATAATATGATAAACAACACAAAAGATGGATAATGAATATACATACGCTAATAAAATTGTAAATTGTTTAAAAGATAGAATAGAATAATAAAATTAGAACGAAAAGTAAAATACTTAAAAGATGTTCACAAATATGAGTAAAGAATATATTTACTAAGATAAAAAAAGATAAATTATTATTTTAAATTGCTATTATGTGCATTAATTCATTTTGTTGCGTTTCAATCGTTTTTCGTGTAAGTGACCTCAATTATAGTAATGAAAATTTTGCATTTCAAACAGAACTATCTCGTGTAATTATAACGATAATTGTTAACAAACGTACCGTAGTTATTTGCCGAATATAAACTTTTCCTATTCATTTAGAACATTACGAGATGTTTGCATATAAATATTGTTCAATTGCGTAACGTATGACCAATTATTAATATTCAAAATGATACAAATATAGT
>NW_017305885.1:849569-850244 GCF_001594115.1 Trachymyrmex septentrionalis
ATTTCATTATAATACATTTTTGTTTCAATTATTTAAAAAAATAAAGGAGAAGAAACACAATAATCAAAAATTATATATTCAAATTAATTATAAAATTCAGCATTTATTCTGCCTTTAGTTCTTATGATGGCGTGCAGAAGTAAAATGGCTACTGATTAACAAAAATTTACAACAGATGTTGTATATTAGCGACAATATTAAATGATAACATAATGAAATAGAAATCTTTCTCATATGCCATTATTAAAGTGTATTTTACAATTAAAAGCAGTTAATAGGAATCATACATAATACATCCAATCATAGCCACACAAGTTATATCCAGTGCACGGCGATTCAATATTTCAATGAAAAGTATCTCTGCCAAAATGTTCAAGCAGTTATTCCCGTAGTCGCGCATGTAATGATAGAACAATTGGTCCCTTTTGTCAAAAACGAGGATTCGTACTATTACGAACGGGCAAATATAGAACGAGCCATATAATCCTGCTCGGGCATATTTTCGAAACGCTTTCATTCGCAATACGAGAACGATCATTCGATATCCCACGATATTAAAATCCGAAAATTGTCGCGCTATACTAATAGCTAATAATAGCGTTTATTAACCTATATTTGTCAATCATGCTTTAGTGTTCCATAATTTTTGCATAACAATTTTGGTTACTTCTATTA
>NW_017305885.1:850344-855286 GCF_001594115.1 Trachymyrmex septentrionalis
CATATTTGTCAATCTTTAGTGTTCCATAATTTTTGCATAACAATTTTGGTTACTTCTATTATTTTTTAACAGATGCGATTCTCTAATTTCAATAGCAGTCAATAATAACACAATTAATGAACTCACCGCAAGAATATATTAATTATTATACCAATATTTTATTGCCCAAGTAGAAACTTCTATCAATTTGTTAATTGATCTAATTGTTTAACAAAGTTCTATGCTTTTCTGCTATACACTTTTGTATGTGAGATTGCATTGATGAAGAGACAATATCATATTGTCTGTACGTTCCGAGTTTGATTATGATTGGTTAGAGCGCAAATATAAATGCTGTATGAAATTAATTGTAATAGCCGAGAAACGTTATTTGAGCTCTGATACAAATCAAGGCATATTAATTACTATCTAATTATTCCAAAATTCAAATAATTTATCATTATCGATCGAATTACAGATTATATGATGTATTATTTAAATTTCAACGATACGAACAAGATCTATTCTGTATATAATTTACGAGTAAGAGCAGCTAGGAGCGATTGTATCTTCAATAAAGTTAACATAAAGTCATGTTTAAGAGAAACTTCATCAAATTTAGTAGATGATATTGTGTAGATACTTGTATCGCTCAATTAAATTTCAGTCATAAAATATATATTTAAGGTAAAAGGAATTATTTTAACAAATTATTAGTTTAATATTGAAAGTTAATTTAATTCATCATCAAATGTATCTCGCTCGCCTAAGCGAAAATACCGTGGTAATTTTATTAAAATCTTAATAAAAGATATATATGTACATATCAAGAACATGATGACATAAATGTCGATTAATTGTTGTTTAAATGACCGCTCTAATTTTCAGCCAATTCAGAGAAACTGCATTGAAACTTGTATCGTTAATTTTTTAATAAGTATGGTTTCTATAGGTTGTAAGTATTGACCGATCAATCGCCTAATAATGACGATTATCATTTGCAAGTACATTTAATCTGTAATTATAACGCTGAAGCATACTCATTACGGTACATGATAATATCATACTTTATTAAATAAGCTTCGCCTCTAAAGATAGATAGAACATGGGTGTGTATATCTGTATTACTGGATATGTATTTTTAGAATAGGTCATCGTTTCTGTATTATGTTCCATATAGACATCAACTCTAATCTTTACGTTGCAATTAAGCTATACATTAATGTCTCGGTTATTCTTAAAAGGTAATAAATATTGGCCAAGCAATTCTCTTTGAGAATTCCATATTAAGTCGTTGATGATACTTTTTTCTTTTTCTCTCGACTCCCAAGTAAGTCTTAGAAGAAAGCTATTCAAAAGAAAAAAAGTGATGCTTTTAAGAAAATTATTCCATGCCTTGAAGGTATTCTCACACTATCGACGGCAGCATTGTTTCCAACGCTTCCTGGCATTAAGAGGAAAAAGAACTTGTGAACTTTGTCTTCAAGACTTTCAATGTGAAAAATGTATTTTTCCGTTTTTATGCTATATATATTTTAAACACTCACAACTATAGAGTTATCGCTTGATTAAAATATTGATCTTTTTAGTATTATCTGAATAGAGTAGAGAGAGAGAGAGAGAGAGAGAGAGAGAGAGAGAGAGAGAGAGAGAGAGAGAGGAGAGGAGGGAGAGGGGAAAGGAAGGGGGAGAAGGGGAAGAGGAAGGAAGGGAAGGGGAGAGACAGGGGAGAGACAGGGGAGAGAGAGAGAGAGAGAGAGAGAGAGAGAGAGAGAGAGAGAAATAAGTGTATATAGAGAAATAAAACTCACACACAAATACAGAAATAAAACTTTTAATTACATGTCATAGAGTATATCATTCAAAAATCTATTACTTTTGCTAAGGCCAATCATCTATCCATTAGAAACCTAATAAACATTTATTCATTTATTATTCCTATCATATATTCTATTAATTATTCATTAAAATATTGTATATTGATCTCCCGATTTTTTATTAAAAAAGTCGCAATAGTATATCATTTTTAATTCACAATAATATATCGATATGCATTGTCGGTCAGTAATGCATATCAATTTTATCCGTCAATAAGTGCTGTATTAATTAATGAAAACTAATAATTTTAAGAGAGAGAAATGTGAAGAAAATAATAATAAATTGTATTTTAAAATAAAATATCATTTTTGCGATTAAAAATGTAATGTAAAAGTATTGTTCATATATATTGTTAGAATATATTATGATAATTCATAAAATGAGATTCAAATTTATATACTTAATGTCGTAATTTTTATTTCTAAATGATTTTCCTGATAATATCCTGTACATGTACGTGTACAACGCTATAATTACTCTGAATAAAATTAGTGTTCTAGAACAGTACAATTAGTGTTCTCGCTCTATCAAGTTCTTCCGACGTTGATGACGCGTAACTTTCAGGATATTGTAGCACGCGCGCGCAAAGCTACTGAAAGATTGAAATACTTTTGGAAACATCCTTTTAAAAAAGCTCACTTTAATTTGCGTATCGTGTATTATGAAACACGACGAAGCTTTATGGAATTTCTTTGTGATCCATCTAGTAGTTATCTTGTCGGTTGATAAAAAATACCGCACCTTCCTTTTTTGAAGTCAGCTTAATACAGCTGCAGATCGTTCGACTGATGACTCAGGACATTAAAAAGTCCTTCAGATAAGATATCATAGGACGATTTTCCTTGCTTTATCTCGTTCCAGTTTTAAGAATCGGGATTAGAATGGATTATATTGATTATGCGCTTTGCGCATAATCTAGTACGACATTGCACGCAGTATTAAGTGCCGAGAAATAATAATACAATTAACGCTTTGAAGTAATTAACTTGTTAATGTAATTAACATTAATGTTCGCAAAATGATTCCGAGAATATCTCAATCTAAATACCTTGTCAGAAAATTTATTTTATGATTATTTAATTGTCCTATGCGATAATTCTGCATCATTATTAATTCATACGCGAATACTAATCCGATTGTCGCTTAATTGCTGTTGCAAATTTATTTTCATTGATATTCATAGCAAATATATCATCCAATAGGATACCTTCAGGTAAAAAAAAATTAGAATGATACAAGTATCTCTCTTCGTTAAACCCAAAGCGAAATCTTCTCTATATTAAGAGATAATATATTATTATAAAAATCTAGATCAGAGCTTTCCAATGACATTACTATTAATATATTATCATTAACAAATTTGATAATGGTCAGATTGAAGAAATAGAAGCTTTTTTTCGTTTCATAATAAACGTCTTTTGCTCTTCCCTTTGCTTTACGTGATTTTTTCCTCCATAATGCGCGTTTTAAGTTCTCTCTCCGAGACGGAAGATTGAACGACTCTTCCTCGGTATCGATCCACACCACCTTCGCTTCGGACCGCATTGTCATATAACGGGTGTGCACGCGGGAGCGGCCGTATCTAAGAGCTTACGTCGTTCCCGCCGGCTGTAGATATCGCGATATGGGAAAATTGAAATTTTACGACGACACCGCGAACGATTGTATGTGCCCTCTACTGGGAACGTATGTTCCACGGACGAGAGATACCCTCCGTTGGAATTCGTTTTCTGACATTGGTTTGAACTTTCTTACTCGTCCTTGCTTGCACTGCACGTGCGAGCGAAATGGCTATCGTATTCTCCTACGTATACGGCATTCCCAGCACTTCTCACCTGATTTTTGATGCGCATAGGTTGACAATTCGTAGAAAGTAGCCGATTTGATTTTGCAAAGAAAATGTCTTTCGATCGTGCAAGATGTTATCTTGTTATGTTGCAATCTTATAGTGTAAGGATTTCTGCAGTTAATATAGAAATCATTAGAAAAACGTCTTGCCGTAAAAAATAAAAAAATTCTTTGAATTTTTTAATCATTTTTAATGTTAAACGGTTTTTATTCTTGATTATTAAATTTAATAAAATCCCTTTTTTAACTTTATAGTTAAAAAAAAAAAAGAATTTGTACGTATTTAACGTTTGCAGTAGTTAAAGATATGCACTAATTTTAATTATTTATTAATCAATATCTATCCGACGTATAAACAAAACTCATTTTTTTTTTAAATCAAAATCTAGCTATTCTGAGATATTCTTAGATGTATGACAATTGTGTCTTTTGATTTTGATAAATTCTATATTAGTAGAAATTTTTATTTCCTTTTCGTTTTTATAACTATGAAGTTAAAAAAGGAGATCTTGTGTTAAACTTAACAATTCAGAAAAATCATTCAACAATAAAAATCGTTTAACAATAGAAATCATTTAAAAATTAAGAATTCGAATTCTGTTAGTAGCAATTTATAATTTTGATAAATTTTATACTAATACAAATTCTTACTTTATTTTTGTTTCTATGATTACAAAGCGTGTCTATTTACCTTATATGTAAGTATAGCTCGTAAAACTGAGATGCGACCTGATTCATCGTGCTTTAACGTTCCGTAAAGATTTGCCTCCAGTTAATGAGTAGGGGCTGCGCTGTCAGCGGCCGATAATATAAAAATAGTGAACACGTATTATCAACAGACCGTACGTCATCGATTGCGCTTTTTTTCACGCAATTATCTGCGCAGACGCGAGTTAATCTCTTAAGAGTAACCGACGAGATCAATCAACGCAATTTTATGACGACATACTTCAACGTAGAATTCCCGCAATAATATTGGATGGTTTGGTACCATTCAACAAATGGTTATACCAAATAATTAAATAAAGGCCATACACGAGATGAGTTTGTCTCGCTACAGCAATTATGTCGAAATTTAATTACAGCTACATGTCGCAGTTTATAGATCAGTAATTGCTGCTAATTTCGATCCTTTTACGATATAGTTCAGAAAATCAACATCGCGATGAAAATTTGTGTAAGTATAAATATACGAGTCATAATAAAATAATCTTTACATTTATAGTAATTTTATATA
>NW_017305885.1:855386-860404 GCF_001594115.1 Trachymyrmex septentrionalis
TATATATATATATATATATATATATATATATATTGTGTGTGTGTATGTACATAAAATAAAATGTATATCGTTTTATTACGTTAATAAAGTATTATAATCATGAAATTATTATAAATTATATCTCAGTTGTAATCGAAATGCGATTGCCGAATTATAGTTAATAGCCCAAGCATTCGGTAGGCACATCTAATTGCCGCGACCGCTCTTTTATAAATCATTATACTTTCCTACTATACAGAAATGAAAGATGCTAGGATATATGCAAAATAAGCAAATAGTCAACAAAACAGACTAATTAACGCAAAGCCAACAGTAGCGTATGCATGATGTCTTATACAGTCTCTCTCAGCGTATGAACAAAATAACTACTTAACGATCTTGCTGCCTGTCTGCGAGGCCGGGCACGATGGAAAAGTTAGGTACCTCAGTGAAAACGAGGCGCTTCTGTCGTAAAGCCGCCTTAACAAATGCCACGTACAAAACTTTTCCCTCCCTCGTTGCGAGCTCTGTGTACACGGCCATTTTCCGAGAGAAAACTTCATGTTATCTTGACTTCGCCGCTGACCCCGATACACACTGCCTGCCCAGAATCGACGCTCGCGTCGTAAAGAATACAATTAAACTTGTAAAATTTGCTTTGGAACAATTTAACGAGTGCTCGAAACATTAAACATCGAAACCGTCTGTGAACTGCTGCCCACCTGTGACTAGAAACTCTGATTTTATCGGGAAGGCAATAGTTCCGACGATAGAGAAAGTTGTCGCACACGAATTGTCGAAAATCTATTTTATCCTTCATTTTGTTCCCTTTATCGCGAGCGATTACTTTTTCCCACACACAATTTGAAAATTATACATATTTAGGTGTTCTACAATATTTTTTTTATATATCAATATATTTCAGTAAGCTAAATATACATAAAAATATGATAGCTTCCAAATTTTTTCGCGTATAAATAAAGATATAAACCTATATGTTAGCTAAGGTTTTATTTAAGGTTATTTAAGGTTTTATGTTACATTTGGATTCAATGTTAGTTAATATTGTATCAAAATTGAACATTTCTCTCAACGAAATAAAATTCCAGTAATGAATAACTAATGTTTTCGTATAAAATTGTGATATAAAACTAAAAGAAGATTATCGATTTTTGTGAAAACGTAAATTAATTTTATGTGGCGTACGAAGGACATATCGACATAGTTATCGTGAAAAACTTAATTACAAAAATAGAGCGCGACAAATTTAAGTTTATAATAATTTAAGTTTTTTTTATAAATAAATTACCAACATCGCCAATGTACGTATCGTATTACAAATAACTAAATAAATCGACGTTTTTAATGAGTAGAAGGAATAATAAGCGCCTTATGTGTAAATGCGCTGATTATTCCTTCTACTATACAAAACGTTATAATCTCGAGGAGATTATGTGTAGACTCGGAATATTGACGACGAACGCATTGCCGGGAGCGCATCACGGTGATGATTGATATGGCAAACATTTGCCAGCATTCTTCAACAGTTACGCCGCGGCGGCTTGCTCGGTCAGAATGTGTCGGATTAATCTTGCCCCGCAAGATTAATGGATATTTAACATTTAGCCCGAGTTTCCCCGTGAATTTTCATGGCGTCGGTGATATATTCGACTTCGCGCCGAAGCCGTGGTGTATGTGGGCTTCTCTCTCATCCACCGTCAAACTTTTTTAACGAGACACGACGCGCGGTAGCCAGCCAGGATGGTGGCGAGTTTAGCGGAAGTTGTTCTTAAGCAGGTCGCGATACGAACAAAATTTGCAAGCTCGACGGATGAAAACTGCGGCATCAATTACCCGTTGTTGAAAATGCTCGCGACATGAAATGAAATTTTGCGGACAGCGCCAGGCAGAGTCGAGAGACACCCTGCGGTATCAATTACGCACCGCTAAAAGTGTCACGGAGTGACGAGTGACTGGGTAATGGAAAAGTTTATCCCTTAAAGCGCGACCTAAAGCTAATGAAATATCGTTAGCAGACCCGTTCAAATCACACTCGCATCTGCGATTCGTTAAAATGTTAACCTGCCTCGGTGCAAAAAAAGATTAAGAGTCGGCGGTTCTCATCGATCAACTTCATTCAGATTATAATCAGTTATATTGCAAACACTGAATTATACTAATACAGCGCGATGATGCATGCGTTTAATATTACCACTGTTGCAGTTGTTTAGCAATTAAACCACGAACGGTAAATAATTTTTACGTTACGCAAAAATAAATGGCATTCGCTTTTTCAAAATGACAGGACACTACAGATCAACGAACAAAACTAACGCAATATTTCAATAGTCATGAAATATGAATAATAAACATATCAATAACCGAACGTTATGGAATATCGTTTAAAAAATCAATTTCGTAGCTAAATAAAAACATCATTTTTATCACGCACTAACTTTTAAAGTATAAAATAAAATTTAGTATTCTCGATTGTGCGTGTTGTCGAGTTCTCGTATGCAATAAATTTATCATTCAGAATTAATGTGAATTTACACGCGATTTGTTTTTTTTCATTTGTAAATTTCTATGAATGCGATTAAACAAGCAAAAGTCTGACGGTAGGCAATCTAATAAAATGAGTGATTCTAGCATCCATTGTGGAGTGAACACTAAAAAAAGAATGCATGAAGAAACTTAAGTACTTCGCGAACCCGTGGACGAATAATTTCAATGGTAAAACATGCGAAATATAACAGATGATCGCCAAGTGTGGAATGCATCAGGCTATCATAAAGTACGGCAAACTCGCAATCAGATTGTTAATGACAAAAAGTCCGGCAGCACACATACTCGTGAAATTCGCTGCTCGCTGGGTTATACCGCGTATATTCTGCGTTCGAGCTACATTTATCGGCTAACCCTGGGGTTTATTGATGCGATTTCGTGAAAGGTTACTGCACCCGGGTATCGTTTCGCACGATGTTTCGCTCGAGGTAGATAAACGGCAGATTACTCGAATAGTGAGATCATCATATACGTTTAACTGGACTGCCAAGTGGGAGAATCGAAAGTATGATATGCTTTTTCTGTCGCACTATTTTTTATTCCTAAATTTTTATCAGAATTTTTCCGTGAAATTATAAACGTACAATATCGAATTGAAGGATATTTTATCATTGTTTTATTTAAGAATATTTCAGTTTAGAAAAGATATTCAAGTTGGTCAAATAAATGCGCATGCATCAATAATTCGATTATTGTTCCACAAGTCCTCGACGTAAACCGTCGTTAATGAAAAATCTTTAAAATCGTTTAAAGAACGTGAACGAAGCAAACATCCTACAATTTCCGTTTGGAATTGGAACTTCATCCTTTGGGCACGGAAAGTGAGTCATCCCTTGGGAGCTTTTCAATACACGCAAATCTCATATTTATCGCTAAACTGTCCGATAGAGTTTATCGATGCGATTTCGTGCCGTGAGTTTCCCGTGATGCGCGTATCGCCCCCTGCGGTTTCGGCTGAGATAGGGAGAGGTGGGACTAGATAGATTAGGAGGTTAAATTAGTTCAATCAAGAGACCCGCCGGCGCAACGATGTGTAATTATGCGCCGGTGCAATCACGCATTCGCGGATTCTATGCACATACTCTCCCGGATCATTGATGTCGGAGAGCAATTGCGGTAACCGCAGCTAAACAAGGCAAAATACTCATAATTTATTTTTGTCGCAAGGTACCAAACTGAATTAGGCGATATGTGCATTTTTGTCTGTCCATTTATATTGATATGCAACAAAGTAGGTATAATTCATGAGATCAATTAATATACATATATGTGACAAAATGCAATTAACAATATCATTTCTTTCGTATATCTTCTCATTATCTTCTTTTGCTAAAATGGTATTAAAAGTTTATTATTTTGCATTAAGCTTTGCATTCGTTGAGATTATAGAAGACTAAAATTATTATATTACATTTGAAAAGTTTTTTCCTAAACAAAAAAAAGATGTATTTTGAAATATCCAAGAAAAATTTGACTTCGATTTTGATGAGATTTTGTATTTCATTTTAATTAATATAAATAAACTTTCTATATTAGTTTATTATAGTTATTCTGCATGCAAAAGTTACATATTCGCTTTCTAAAATATTGCTGTAATTTTCCTCAACAATCTTAAAATCTCTAAAAGAAAGACATGCACAAACATACTTCCATATCAAATAAGGATATTTTTTAAATTAAAATTCCAGAATAATTAGTCAACAAACTCATTTACTGCCAACCCAATTCATCGGATTCGTCACGGATTTTGATGGATTATCAACGTCGTATGCTTCTTCTCACGGTGCTTCTCTACTGAGACGGACAGACAGCAATAGACGCAATCGTATTAAGGAATCGATAAGGAGTTTCAGCATGTTTGAAGCGACAAGATCCGACCAACATTTATCTCATATAACACCTAAAGACTTTCTGCTTGAAAAACTTGGTAAATGTTAAAGCGAATGAAACCACACGCTTTCAAAAATAAGTCTTAATCTGTCTATAATAGATCGAGAATTTAAGTTAGAAATCCTACTCGCAAATAACATTTTATTACAATTGTTCTGCAAATAACCTTTTATTATAATTGTTCTGCAATTAGGCATTTGTACCATATTGTGACTTTATAATTCTTTTTTAAATTAATAATTAATATTTGAATTAAAATATTTTTCATTAAACTAGTCTTTTATTATTGTTGTAATTATCATCATTATGATCACATTTTGCTCTAAACATTTAAATCTATCTAAATAAAAAAGAAACTAGAAATAAATAATAAAGCTTTCAGCTATATTTCATTAAAGATTATTAGTTTATAATCAATTCATTTTACATTCAATTAA
Organism: Trachymyrmex septentrionalis; assembly: GCF_001594115.1. NCBI lineage: Eukaryota > Metazoa > Arthropoda > Insecta > Hymenoptera > Formicidae > Trachymyrmex > Trachymyrmex septentrionalis. Next base: position 860,258 of record NW_017305885.1, read on the forward strand.
GTTTATGATTTATTTAATGTTGCATCTGGGTACGTCTGCATTAATAACTTTAATGCGGTAATAAAAGTACTTAATGATTTTATTAAAAGCTTAATAAAATTGTATTAATTCTATTTTTTTTAAATAATAAAAATAAAAAATTATATA
>NW_017305885.1:860504-863665 GCF_001594115.1 Trachymyrmex septentrionalis
AGATGGTTTTTCTATAATAGTAAAAAATACTTTCAAATCATCAATATTATCCCTGTATCCTACGGAAATTATTAAAAATTATTTAAAAATTATTATGACAATCGGTTCATCAGTTCATCACTAAATCAAGCATATATACTGATCTGTGCAAGTAGCTATTGTTAATCGTATTGATTGTACCTACGTTCTATTAACACAACTTCAATTACGTGTCCGACGACGCTTGCGGTTTCTTGGATAGTGTTCCGACGTGAAATATACGGTCGCGCGTATGTCATCGGCACATCGAATGGAGGAGACTCAGGATTTCAGGATTTCAGGATATCGGAGACAATCACGACCGACGTTATGAGACCTGGTAAACATTTATCCTACATACGATGTGGTCCGTAGGTACTTCATTGCTCGAAAGTGGTTACTGCGCAATAATGCACGTCTGCCTCCTAGCTAGCGCTCGCTCTTACACTAACAGCTCCGGCGAGCGCAAATGTTTGCAGAGTGTGTTGTGCTTTATGAGCACGAATTTCAGTATACTACTATAGCGTTGTAACAAATTCACCCAAATTCAAGTATTATGCGTATATGCACATATGTAGGTATACGTGATCGCTATTACCGAGACATTACTGTTTCAAATGGGATACATTCGAATTTAATTCGCGATGAGCAATCCGAAATTGCGGTAATCAAAATTTCGTTGCTTTGTATCTGTGCTGCCCGTAGACATGCACGACACAATTGCTAGGAACTGAGATCTGATAATGGTTATACCGATTCACCTGCCTATAATTGCATTGATACATTCATAGCTTATGACTTTATCGATCGTGCGGTATGCATAATGTGCCGTAGTAAAATAATGGTACGTTGTTTACGAGTGCTAATGAGCTGTTAAATACAATGTTATCATCTATGGATCTCGACTTGTATTGACGTAATCATTTGAAGTATTGATCTTCCTCGTAGTTGACCTCAATCTCTTCATTAAAATGTATCCATTCGTTCAGAAACGACAGTTTATTTATACAGACGTCTCTTTATTATAAACAAAAAATAAATGCACATAATATTTAGTTTATGTCTGCTCGTCATATATTTTGTATTTTTAGAAATATGACGGAAATAGAAAGTGACTGCCAAGCATTTTGAAGATGAAGAACAGCATCATTCAAATAAGTCTGCTGATCAAAGGACTCTGAGAGAAGTGGAGAAACGGACGGAATAATTTCAAGTAGTTCACTTCTAGAATATTTAAGCTTCAATATACAGCAATACGAAATTAACAATTATGCTCTTTACGTTAATTAACATGAAAATTAAGTAGATCGAGATAATAATTCTATACATATAGAAGAAAACAAGTTTTTTCAATAAAAATTAATTAACTGCGAAATATTGACTTTGGGAAGAATTTTTATTAAATAGTCTTTACACGTTTCTGGCATACGACATTTAAAAATATGACGTCGCAAAAATCACGGGATGATCTACTACAATATATACTCATTTATTTTAATCCACTCATAGAATCCCATTAACGACGACGGACGTCGATTCTGGGACTTCATCTGTCGTGTGTCGTTCTAGATACCCCGAAACGACATCTGGAACGACATGCCTCTGTTCGAGCATTCACGTCATTCATCGCTTTGTTGATGCCATTTGTTCTTGGCAGTGCATATTCCCAGTTTTATTGATGCGAGCTACGAATGCATCTGTCTTCGATATACGTCTTGCCGGAGCAATTTGCGTTGACCGCACGCTTCTCGCTTCTCGAAACAACATTTGCGAATCTAATATCCACCTTGAATACTCCAAAGTACAATATACGTAAATGTGAACAAAGCCGATTTTACAATTGCGTAAGCGTAGTTGTAAGTAGTTGTAAAAATTGACCAACAATCATATTCGAAAATGAGAGGAATATTCGATTGTGATTAGCCAATTCTTACAACTACAACTATACTTACTACACTTGCGCAATTAGAATGAGCTTAATACACCGGTATTTTTCGCCTCAGTATTGAATAAAAGCATTTAATAAATTGCAATAACTGTATGTATGTAAACTTAAATGTAAATTTTAAACACAATTTTTTATCGCATTAAGATTATAATTCGGTAGAGCATATCTGATTTTTATTGTAATCTACCGTATTATTATGCTCTTAAGGCGATTAACAATTTTGCTTATAATTTGTATTTTAATATATAAACGCACAATTATAACAGTATATACATGTACACAATAAAAAAAAAATTATTGTATATACTGTAACATATACAATATGTTTGTTGTGTCATGTTATGTCAATAATATGTGTATATATATATATATATATATATATATATATTTATATATGTATAATATAATGCAGTAATAAAACGCTTTCTTAATTTGTTCCCTGCATTCTTCGAGAGAATAGCGTATCCTTTATTCTGATTAGCTGTCAGCATATGTTTGTTGACGTTCACGGATTTGACTCGGGATTACCCTGTACATACAACGGTGATACTCGTAACGAATTTGCTGTACGGGGAACAGCTCACCTTCCTCTTCTCACCAGAGAAGAGATGGATATGGGAATAAGCGTACAGAAGAACGCATAGGAGGAGAAAAGGAATGAGAATCTCGGGGTAATGGTAGCGTAGAAATCAGTGGCAGAAATGGCTCAGCTTATTTCTCTGGAGGATATACGCCATACCGATATATGTTGGCAATGAGGGAGGATAGAGCATAGAAGGGTGCTCGAAAGAGAGGGGGGGGGAGAGAGTGAGAGCGACAGGAACAAAGCGTTACCTGTTGCAATAAATAAAAAAAAATAAAAAAAAAAAAAATTGGGAGGCTTTAAAAATTTCACAATCTTAGCCTCGTCTGATTCACGAATCGCACTCGCTGGTAATTTTTCCCCTCCGTTTCCCTCAGGCGTAGCAGCTTTACCATTCCGTCTTGAACGCAATTTCGCCCTAGTTCTCCTTCTTACGGCGCGTTTCTTGCTACCTCGTTTATTTCATAATAATACCTCCGCGGCAATTAGTTGCATGGCCTCACCCGGTGCCTGCCCGCCTTTAAATACGTCGTCGTTGTATTTTATTCCGATAGTAAATAGTTTATCGGTACACACACACACACACACACACACACACACACACACACACAC
>NW_017305885.1:863755-867471 GCF_001594115.1 Trachymyrmex septentrionalis
TGATCTATAATAGCATCCACCCACGTCATTCTCTTTATTACCGGTTCTGATTGATATTAATACTTCGAATAATTAATCGTTCAAGTTTGCCTCGTTTCAATCTATCGATATTATTCTCTTCTCGAGACAATAGTCGGACGTATGATAAATAGTTTGGAAAGCTAATTATATTATCACAATCTGACACATAAATATAATTTATGAGATATTTTTTAATATAATATTATATATATATATATATCTGTCATAATATTACACGGTTCTTTATACGGTAATTATCATTATTTTATACGTAATTTATAATTGTCAATTATAATATTATTTATCTGTTGCAACGTTATACAAAGGCAATAATAATAATGATATAAAATTAAAATAATATTTTGGATACAGAATATATAATATTCATGTAGTTGTCTTTTTGTTGTTACTTTTGCACTGTTTATCTTAAAATACAATTACATGTATTAATATAAGAAAATAATAAATATATTTTTTCAATCAAGTTCTTTTCCGCTTTCGATTCCTTTAAAGTAAGGTTCCTTCAAGCAACGCAGTGCATCCTATTTAGATTTCTTCGCCAATAATCCCCGGATTATCTCAAGTTGTATCTCTTTCTAAGTTCGATCGTAACTCAATCCCCTTGAAAATAATAAATAGTTCGACTTTCTCGGAACCTTTCACAGAAATTCAATGTTATTTTCTCCTGGTCGCCTTCGGTGTATTGCAGGCGTCGATATTCGTTGCAGACGAATCAGTATAGTTCAGCGTATACTGATCGAAGAAAACTCGCAAGAAAATTTCCTTCGGGCTTCTCATCGATGTTAGTTTCGCACGATTTCGGTTGCTTTTCATGTTTGTTTATATAGGAGGAAGTGAAATTACAAGTCAAAGTTACGAGATAATGGAAACAATTAAGCGTTAACGGTACAACAGTGATTGGCATTAAATATTTTGAGATCTATTAGGACTTGTATTAAATTTTAACAGAAGCTTTGTTAATTCTTCCTTTATTGCTATTTTAAATTTCAATAATAATTCGTTAAGGCCATATTAAGTTTAATAACGTATACATGCTTTACAATTTCGATCGTACATTACATTATGTTTACGTTAAACATTACGTTAAATTAAACTCAATAGCGTTGCTCGTCGTCTAAACGAAATTTAATGGTCGTTCATTTAGCTACGATTAATTGAATAAATTGGATTCCATTCTCGAATGTTCATCAAGATTTCATGTCAAACTATATAATTGAATGCGCAGAAATGTTTTTAAAGCATATGCTTTTAAAGATATATTGAATACTATATTGACAGTTAAAGAGTAATAAAATTTATAAAAAGTTTTCTAAAATATGTACTTTACGTCTTAAAATCATGAGGTGTCTATAAATTTCTTGTCCTATAAAAATTTATAATACTTTAAGATAATAATTAATTACTTACTGTTGTTCAGTACTCTTAATACTCAAAATAAGTAGTGTAAGTAACTTTCTGCATTAAATTAACTAGTATTAAATTGGATTTCTCTAAAAGTTTTCAAAACATTCGAATCTTCAGCATTAAATGTTTTATGATTACTTTGTAACAAATGATATAAAGGCCGAATAAGTATGTGAAATATGCTCTCGCAATCGAGCTCAAATTAGTATCATCAGTTGGCTTGAAATATAAAACTTCCCCCAAAATAGCCTTAAAATTGCATTTTTTGGGGGAGTTATGGAGGGGAAAAGCGAAATAAGAAAAATTTTTCTTCTATGTTTATTCCGTTATATCCTTCATTATAATGTATAAGGATAAAATATGTATTTCAACCGAAAAATTCAAATCTTCAATGTGAAATTTCAGAATCTATCAATATACGAGTACTTGTGCAAATAAAGAATATTTTGCGTAAAACAAATAGTGAAAACTACATCGATAACTAATTCACTCAATATCCATATTACGTAGCAGTGTTGCTTCAAGAGAAATCTGTGTTATATAAAAAAAATTATGATTACTTCTTTAAAATAGAAATCATTTAGAAGAATATCGCACCGTATAGCATCTAGACTTCCGAAAATCAAAATTACTTTAACCTTTTAATAGGCCGTGGTAAATTTTCTTCATAATAACTTCTACGATTTATTAAGGTTACGAAAAAGAACGAGCATACACATCGGAAGTTGGCGATCAGCCAACACTGAGTAAAGTAGAGATCGCGAGTGGTGGATTAGAACTTGGGATACAATGAATGTTTAAACATTTTGCAGTATACCTTCTAGCGGCCGAAATTGCGCTATAAATTAATCCGTAAAGATCCGCAACACAAAACACGAATTATTTCAAACTATGTTAACCGCATGTTCTTTATTTTTGCATGTACTCTTTCGTAAATATTTTGACCAATTTGGTAAATTAGTTTTTTATCAAAGAAAATTAAATATAGAATTATATATAAGCGATTAAACATATCTAAAAATATTCACTAATTAAGTTTGAGAAAGTTGAATATAAATCGCGAGATTAAATCAACATTTTACAAAAATTGATTATTATATAATTTTTTCCCGCAAAGTAATAAATTTAACTGAATAAAGTTTATGTGAAATTTAACACATAGGATAAAGATTAAATGATTTTTTATACATGTCAATATCTAATTAGATAACAAAATATTATACTGCAATTGAATTTTATAAATTTTTACTCAAATTTTAATTAAAAAGGATGTTAATAGTTAAATTATTAAACATATTTAAGTGAAAGTTCAAACAAAAATGTTTGTTTTTATTAAAAATTTCACTCTATATATGATAATATTATATATATAATAAAAAAATTTTTTTAATATGTAAATGAAAGAAAATAATTTAATAGATACTATCTCTCTTAAAAATGGCATTTATATCTCTTTTAGAAATAGCATGTCTTTGTATTTTATTTTTCAAATAACTAATTTAATTACTTTAATATATAAAAGCACTTATTTAAAGATAATTAAACACATAACAGGTAAACAGATAAACTACGATGTGAAAACAGAATATTGAAAATGCCTTATTTGAAATTTATCAGTAATTTCATAAGTTAAACATGTAAATAATTTAGCACAAGATATTGATAATTTCTATAGTATATTCGTGAGCGGAGCATCGAGTTTCTTCGTGGACTTTCGATGCAGCGAGATGCGGTAAGTATATCCACCCCAGAACAGGTCGGAGAGAATACCATAGCAGGAAGTAGAATAGGGATTACGAAGAGCTGAATATTTCATTACGGAGCCTGCATGGAAACTTGCGGAATGATAATACTTTATCAGGACAAGCTCTCCTGCGGTCTTCCTATCCTACTATTCTGCCCCTTCCTTTTTCTGCCCCTTCCTCGGCAGAGAAGAAGGATTATTCTTAACGAGAGAGAGAGAGAATATTTTGCACTTTCTAGCGCGACCACTCCCGTGACCGCAATAATGAGCAAGTATAATGAAAATGGCGCATTTAATAGCCTCGCATATTTCCATACGTTGCTTAAGCAGAATATTTATTAGTATTATCACCAGCATGGGATCGTAAATTAAATTAACTCTTTCTTAATAACGCACAATTTCAAATATGTGGCTAACTACTGTTAATGTGTTTTCTTCCTTTAAAACAAACATACTTCTTTCTTATTTATCTAAAAAAAAAAAAAAAAAAAAAAAAAAAAAAAAAAGAAAAAAAAATTTTTTTTTT
>NW_017305885.1:867571-875549 GCF_001594115.1 Trachymyrmex septentrionalis
GATAAATAATTTTGTACTATTTTCGAGATTGTACTGTAAATGTAATTTATCTTAATATAATTTAAAAATTAATATGGTTTTTATCTTTTCTTCCAAATATTCTCATAATATCGGTAATAATAATTAGACATTATATAAATCTAAAATTTATTTAAAATTAAATTCCTTAATTTAAACAATAATTATTTAATCAACTTGACTCCATCTGCTAACTATATTTACAGAACATTTTATCATAATTTTTATTAAACATCTCCGAAAATATTCTGAAGTGTCTGTATCGAGTCGAGAGATATTTACTCCTCGATTTCATCAACTTACAGGATGTAATATTTACAATTACAATACAATACATTAACTCTAATTCTCTGAACGATTTAATCTATCAGGAAAAACACATAAGCCGCATGAAAGTAATGTGGAATTTTCTACATTTCCCTCGATAAAAGGAGCGTGCAAATTTTCGCGATTGTGCAAATACAAGACTTTTCTACTCTGCGTTAGCGTAGAAAACACATCCGATCAATGAGAATGGCGATCAAACCTTGAATTAATGACACAATCCCACGAGAAAGATACTCGACCGTATACTATATACACGCTATCCTTACACTTGGCGACATTGCGGTCTAAAAGCAAAAGAAAAAAAGAAAAGGACAAGCAAGAAAAAATATATTGTGGAAGGAGCGTCTCTCGATGCGAGGCGGATTGCTCTCTGAGATGGAATTGCTCGACAGAGACCCTTCGCAATAACTGGTGGCTTCTCGTTTTTTTGCTTCGACTGGTCAGGCGGTCGTACTCCGCTCGTTGCTTTTGATAACTTTATCCAACACGGTTGGTCGTACGTACCATCCCGCTACGATGGCACGTATCGTTCTGTCACGATTTATCATTGATCCGCATATATACCTATAGCAATACTCCAACAAGTCTACTGCCAATACGAAACACGTGCACTAGGCATACCGGAACGAACTTCCTCTACGGACCGCGAACTACGGCGCGAACTTGCCGAAACCAATCGTAACTCGAACGTTTGAATTGTTCAGAATTATTTTCCGCGGCGTACAATGCGGCACGTAGGTGGTGCACACGAAATTGAAATCAATCAAGAAGATAGTACGAGTGTGTCTTAATTCTTCCAAGTGTGAGTTTGTATTGATATCTATTCGCGCGGCATAGTACAATATATGATGTTTGTACTTCGATAAATCAAGAAAGAAAAAGTAGATGTAAAAAAAGGTAGATATAAGGAAGATGGTACGAACATGTCTTGCAAATATATTGTACACTCTGGTATCTATTCGTATACATATCATGTATACACGATATTTATTTATGCTCCGATAAATCAAGAGGAAAAAAGAAAATTAATGCCAAAACAGAATTTAATTACTTGTAAAAATAAGATAGTAACTCTCTAGAAAGAATATATTCCACGTCACTATGTAGTTAAACATATTACGTTTGGCAATATGTTTGCTTTCAAATATATGTGTCCATTTTTTTCGTTAAAGTGACTTGGACGAAACAAATAGCTACACTGAGAAAAATTTCATTGTTGAAACTGAATAAAGAAATTCCAGAAGATTCTGATTATATCAGTCAGAATTCTGATTATAAAATTAGAATTATAATAGAAGAGAATTCTTTTTTGCTTCAAGTAGGAAGTTGTGATTTGTCCATTTTCAACCAGAATTGCAATTAATGCAACTACGCAGCGTCTTTTTCTAACGTAGGCGACACGCTTTGGGAAAACAGAATTTGCATGTCTTACGATTTGCAAACTTGAATAAAAATACCTGATCCCCTTACCGGCGTCTTGTGCTCAAGGAATACGAGTACGCTAAGAAATGGGTCTTGAGGAGCACGTTAGTTGGATATTATTCGCCAAGCGACAAAGTGGAAGTTTCGACATACCACAGGTTAGTTTCGTGTGGGAATACAGAAAAGGTCTTACGGTCGGATTAAAGGATTGCGTCGTTGCCGCACCGGCCGTGGCGGATTGGCGGGTTCTTGAACGGAGATGAATGAAGGTGCGGACCGCTCGGGTTGTATGTCTTTGCCAGGCATAGCGGCGAGTCATTTGAAACACGGAATGCCACTTACCTCTGTAGTAGCTTCCATCTTGTAAAATGTATGTACCGGCTGCGGTCAAAATGGCGGTGCAACTTCGCTCGCGAAACGACTTTTCGTGGAAAAACAAGTAAGAAGGAAAATAAAGTCTCGAAAACGAGCGTTTTGGGTGAGAAAGCACTCTGATAGAATCTATTGCTTGATCGATCAATTATACTTTTGCACTTTGAAAGAACTGATAATTTTTTAAATAAATATATATAATTTTTAAACAAATGTACAAAAATTTTTTACATGTAATTTTTTATTCAGATTTTTCATCTACACGTTTGCAATTGCTTTGTGCGGTTACATTTCCGGTAGCAATTTACACTCCTTGCATACATATGTGAATCTAACTATGATATTGTGTAGTATTCATCATCATACGCACGTAGCTGTGCAAAACAGGCGTTACTATCGCAGATTATAAAAACCGCGTAACCACGCAGAAGCAATTCACAGGCCTCGAAAGGGGTGAATGCTGGCGTTGCGCCAGAAAGAAGATCTAACACCGAAACTGCTCGGCTAATATCTTTTTTTCCCTCCGTGGAGTACGACCTGCTAGTAATTGGAAAGTGACCTAATTGTATGTTAGCCTCACTATTACGTAACGCATGGACAAGGTGACAAAATGAAAGTAGTAATAAAAATTTGTAAAAAATAATAAGATAAGTTATAAAAATCAAAATCTTTAGCTTATTTCTTTGGAGACGCGATATTTATTATAAAACGCAAATTATATTATAAAAATACGTCAAAAGAGTATATAATCTGAAAAATAAACACGATATTTTAAAAATTAGAAGTTTTTCATTATAAATTTTAGTATTTGAAATCAACTTTTTTCGATACATTTTGGAACACGATTTACAAAAATACCAAAATATCGAAGAAAGTATCTTTGTTTTATTATTCTATCATGTTCGTTTGCAAAACGTTTACTTGTCAAATAAAAATAGTGAACTAAATCTAAAATAATTTTTAGCTTTTATTTTGATAGATTATAATTTCCGTGGCTTTGGTACCGTGTGACAGATTTGTATGTCATGTTCGCAAAATATCGTGGTTATTGCTGACATGTAAAAAAATATTTTGACATTTTACATAAAAAAGACCTATCATCTAACATTTTTTTACTCAAACCAGATATATATCTATCAACTGGTCAAACTGTTGTCCATTGTTTGTTGTTGAAAGTTGTAAAAATTGCATATAACTTTAAAGATTCGCTTAATCACGCGATGGCATGAACACGAAGATATGTCACTTTTGACGCAAATATGATTAAGAGCGGGTGTATCATTAATATTGTCTGAGAAAAAGTTTATACATTTGAGCTCTGTTAATTACTCATATAAATATGATGTATTAAGCGACCGACAGTTACTCATAAATCAGAATCATAATTAACATTAGACATTAAGTTGATATTTTCACGGCAAATAAAGATGGCAATCAGAGATAGAGAAAAATAAATTGGCTATTCAATATTTATAGTAATTAATAAGAATAAAACATCGAGACAGACAAATACGTATAGAAACATTCCATCACTTTATCCTTCAGCAAGCTATTCATAATTAAAACTATAACGTTAAAAGGAAATTTTAAAACAAACTTGCCGTAGTCAAAGAATAATACTCGCTTCAAGATATTTTCTTTCTCCAAACGTGTTCTAAAATAAAATAGGCATGTTTACTTTCATAAAATATAAGTGCTATCTTAGGATGAATATAAGCTTATAGCTTTCTCCATTTTTATACATTTTATTGAAGTAGTGAATTTAATAGTGTGATTAGAACTAAATTTACAAAAATATAAAAAAAAATTTATAAATTATATTCTCAAGCTCATATTCAGCTTTGACTATGAATAAGATAAGATCTTTATGCGGCCTGCAAGTCCAAAGTTTATAACGAAAACTTTTTGTGAGCTTAGTTATAAGATATTCATACGACAAGCTTAGTTGCGTAGTGAAAACTTAATATGATCTTCATATTTAATATTGTTTTTGCTCTAATTCGGTTTTAAAAAAAGAGATAAACTGATTTATTTAATAAAAAAAATAATTTCTCCCAGCAACTAATAAAACTAGCACAAAAATAAGTTAAAATTAAAGCTTTGCCTTACCTTGATAATACGCAAAAATCAAGATTAAATTATGAAATTGAAAATAATTCAAGAAGCATCAAACCAATAAAATTTTTCTATTAAGTACTTCGCTCATTTTAGACTAACCGCGTACAGTTATCAATTGTAGGTATATCATTTTATAGATGATACTAGAAATATTAAAAATTAAGTAGTTTTAGATTCTAAAACCTCTGCCAAAAGTAGTTATAATCTTTTTAAAATGTCGCTCTACTTTAGCTCATTATGAAAGTTACTAAAATTGAAAAATGTCATTATCCTCAGATGACATTCTATCTTTAATAAAATATTTAAACATATTGTAGATATCAAATGAATGTCATAATGTGAGCACAATCACTTACACTCGGGCATCATTTTTATATGTGCCGTCACTGTACCATTATTATAAGAAGATATGGACATAAAAATAAATCGAGGGGATGGATAAAAAAAAGGTTTTAAAATATTTTTAACCACATAATAAAAGATTATTAGTGAATGAAAAGCAAGCATAAATAGCAAAATTAACTCTCTAAATCTGAATAATCACTAATTATCCAGTGGTATACTTGGCACTGATAAATAATCAGTAAAATTCAACTAAAAAAAAGAAGAATGTTTGAGCATATATAGTTAAAATATTAATATTTGCATGTTAATTTCAATCTTCTAATATCATATTCATTAAATTTAAACACTAAAACAAAATTAGTTAGATCACATAATAATTAGCTAAGTTAAGAATCTTACATTTAATTTATTGATTACCAGTGACATACTTGATATCAGTGATTATTCACTGATTCAGATTTGGAGAGAATATATCTCACATATCATATCGATGAAATCCTAATTAATCTGATACTGATCTGCAGATATTTTAGCTGTTGGCACTTATATCATTTTAATCTAGGTTTGACTATACGTTACATCGTGAATAAAAAGAAAATCTTTTATCTTTTTACCAGAAGGAAAAAGTCGATTGTCATTGTTCCTCTTTAATCAATAAAGTTATCATATATTTAGTATTAATCAGCTCAGAAGAGACTCAAACGTGAGTTGCAAAGAAGAAAATACTCTAATAAAATCATTATATTCTTAAGCAATTTTGAAATATCGAAAAAAATCTTGTTTCTCGCAAAGTGTAAGAAAATATAATTTGTTATAAACGTACGAAGACTACACTTTTTCTTTTAGCTAAAATTCTGCTAAAAGTGTAGAGTAAGAAGAAATATGTAAGTACGTGGATAGCTCAAATTTACCTTATATAAAATAGGCAAAGTTCTTTTTGTTATAATATATCTAATTTTTTTTTTAAATTTTGATTATAAATATCGATATAAACATGGATTTTTCAGGAAATAAAAATATTTGCCATCGTCTCACAATTTATGCAATTTAATCATGATATTAGATGTCATTTTGACTTCGATGCAAAGTTAATAAACACGAGTAATGCCTCGATAAGAGTTGAAGCAAGCGAATAATTTCAATCTCCGTGCATCAAATACTTTTTTTCTCGATCTCATACGAAAAGGTGTCTCGAATAACGCGCCAGCATCCGACACGGTAGACTACGCAATCTGTCCTCGGTCGTCTTGCCCCCTTAGGGCACACGATACATTACCCTCTGTCACCCAGTGGTAGTACAACCTCACGAGAAGACAGCTCGTCGGGATAGAACGAGGGCGGCGCGAGAGAGACACGCAATTTGGCCTATCGTAAGTGCACGATGGCGTGCACTTTCCATTTAGCTTTTTCACACGAGTTTTGATTACCTCTTCCCCTTCGTGGTTAAAACATAGCTCACAGAAAGTTTCTCATAAAAATTGAAGGAAAAAAGAGGACAATTACAATAGCTGGTGTGTTGCCTACAGCAACGTGTACTGTCAATTTCGAAGTTAATGCCACGAAAAAAAATTATCTGCTCAATTTAGATCTTTATTTTGTACTCTCCACGAAAGTAATTTTTTAGTTTCTGACAAAGGAAGCAAAGTTTTAAAGAGCGAAAAACGGCAATGTTTAGAATAGTCCAGTAACTGTATCGCGTACAACAGCAAAATTGTGCGACGTTTTTAGTATAAAATTCGGTACTAATAATCTCTTTACTCAAATAATTTTATGTAATTATTTAATTAAATTGGCTTTAATTTTAATTTTGAAAATTCTCTCTCATACGTTGTAATTAATAATATTTCATAAGTAGAATGTCATAATAAATAAATAAATGTATAATCAATTTTCAACCATATTAACATGTTTCATATCTGCAATATCTCTTATAAATTTTGGATATAATTTTGGCAGAAAATTTGGATTAAAAAGTATTGTACATTACTGTATTATACAACATTACATTGCTGTATTTTACAACACTATCGTATAAATTGTTACACTGTTATTATTATTCGCAGGTATTTTAATTTTCTCATATTCATAAACTTGTTATTAGTATTTTATGCACAGAGATATTTTCAATGTGCACATAATATAGATAAAACATTTGTCCACATCATTTATATGTATATATAATTCAACAATTTATGCCCTATTACTCTCATTAACCATGAAATTATATGGTTCATAACGTTTCCACTAGCGACGATATGATAGGATATAATTTCGCGGCTCGACAAAACTTTCCCAATGATGTACGGAACAAAAATGAGCTTTTCTTAACTTGGAAAAGTAACATTTCTCAAGCCAGGCCCTTCCTCAACAAACGAAGTAGGCGCGCCAGACACGTACCCCTTTCCCTCTCGGTCACTACTCGAGATGATGAACGGCATCGGCCATAAAAAACCAATTTCAGGATCAGCTGCGTCTAGGACAAGTGATTACCGGGTCCGGTTGCAATTCGTCGAAAAGATTTGAGAAAGAGTGTGTGGAAAAGTGCCGCGATCTATCGATGTTCTATTATTCCCGTGGGGTATACGGACTTGGCATAGATCTCTTGCTCCACCACTTCCCGTTCTTACTCTTTTTCCTCTTTCCCTTTTTCCCTTTGCGATACGTGACTAGAGAGAAAGAAGCCTCCATCCACATTTCCAAGTTATAAGAAAGCGAAGTGACTTCACTGAAAATCAGTCCTTATAAATAGCTAGATAGCTTGCTTAGATGGTCGATCGTCTATTAAATTTATTCATTTTAACAAAAAGCAGAAACGAAGACGATATAGGAGAGTGTCTGCAAGTCTAGAATGAATATATACATCATTTATGCTTCCATATATCTCCTTACATCGTGAATAAAAAGAAAATCTTTTATCTTTTTATCAGAAGAAAAAAGTCGATTGTCATCCTTCCTCTTTAGTCGATAAAGTTATCATATATTCGAGTATTGATCGGATCAGAAGAGACTCAAACGTGAGTTGCAAAGAAGAAAATACTCTAATAAAATCATTATATTCTTAAGCAATTTTGAAATATCGAAAAAAATCTTGTTTCTCGCAAAGTGTAAGAAAATATAATTTGTTATAAACGTACGAAAACTACATACACTTTTTCTTTTAGCTAAAATTCTGTTAAAAGTGTAGAGTAAAAAGAAATATTTTTAAATATAATAATATATTTGACTGTATATAACAGGATTTTAGAAGTTTTAAAAATTAGAAAAGAAAATCGCATAATTTTACAAAAAAAAATTATTAAAGTAATAAATTCTTATGACCAAAAATACTTGACTAACAATTATTTGCGTAAAATGCTCCATAGAATGTTTCTTTTTG
>NW_017305885.1:875649-878413 GCF_001594115.1 Trachymyrmex septentrionalis
TATGTGTATAAATGGTATATAAATTTTCAGAATATTGTAATTCGACCACGGCACGTGCAAGCAAAATTGTTTTAGATAGTCACAATAATCATCAAGTAAATGCGGCTTGCCTTGTCTTATATGTCTTACTTTTGCCTTAAAAAGTACGTGACTGGAATATTCCGCTTTCAATTTCGTCTGAATAGCGAACCAAAAAGGACCATGTTGCGCATCATACAATTATACAGAATTATCCGTATATTATTATAAGCGTATAATTAAATGTATAAAATAATTATAGAACGTTCTTATAATTACCGAGACTCTTTTCAATATTTTCCTATTATATTGCAGCATACGTACGTATTCAATATTTAGATATATAATGTTTTTATTGTTTACATCAAATTGTATATATTTGCAAACCTAGAATTAATTTTAAAAAATGTGAAAAAGATAATGTGAAAAGAATAATTTTTTATGTAATAATTTTAATATGTTGAAATAAATATATATTTAAAAAATCAGTATCACAACACACTATCTGAATATCTATAATTTGAAAAAGATATATTAATGAATCATAACTTATATTTGTATTTTTCCATTAAAAATATTTTTCCATTAAAAAATCAATTATTTTAATCAAGCATACAAAGCTTTATCGACACAAATTTTCTTTTGTAAATATATATTCCGCGAGAATGTCTAACAGAAGAACTAAATTTAATTCAGACTAATTCAAATCAATATTATATCACTTTCATCTTTATAACATGTCACTAGCCATTTATAATCAACAAAAGGGTATCTTTAGCTCGACCATCAGATGATCAAAATCGGGAGAGACCGCGCTGAAAATCGGTTCGCTCCATTAATCCGTCATTCGCGTATCCGCGCTCTCATTGCTATTAGTCCCGTATAGCACGCGCAATTTCGAGTATATGAGTGCTTTCGAAGCCCAGGGCCTACATGGTCAGATGTATGCGTTCAGTTAGAGAGAACCACGTTCTCTCGTTTTACGAGCGACGAGCGCCTGCCGTTCTGTTGTTAATGCTGTAGCGAACAGACATTGATACACAAGCATGCCGAACGAAATCAAAGAGAGGAAGATACATGAGCAGATAGATAGATGGCTACAGATAGATGGATAGATAAATGGGGAGAGAGGGGGGAGAGAGGGAGAGAGAGAGAGAGAGAGAGAGAGAGAGAGAAACAATCGCCTATATGGATGCATGCATATACAGGATTGTTCAGAGATGGCGGTTATGTAACGAAATATGACATTGCGCAAAACGGAGCGTTGTGTTACGATCCGCGACACGACGGTGGCTTGTAACAAAAACGGACAGTATGGGGATTTACAAGGGCCGAATAGCGGTCGGAGAATAGATAATACGCGGAAGATAAGACTACATCGAGGGTGTCACCATATGTAATAAATGTTTGGGCGCAAGAACGTTGTAATGTTCTCTCGGTAATGTTCTCTTCGTTAATTCGAGTATTAAATATGTAATTATTCAATGATAAATGGTTAATAAAAAATCAGTATAAAACTATAGATTAAAGTTAAATAATAAATAGTAAAGAAAAAGATAATGAAGTTAACTTTGGCATATGCGTTGTTTTATACGATATACGTTGTGTTGCAGCCTTGCAACATATCTTGCAATTACTAATAATAATTTCAAACAAATTGTTGTTCGATATTTTGTTGTCTGTCAATATGTCATAATTTTGAAACTTTCGCTACGTCATCCCATTAATATCTAACGTAAATAATTAACTAGAACGGTTCGATATGTAGCGAGGTATAAAACCTTTTAAGTCTGATATCAATGAATAGCGTTGAGCGCGCACGTAGCAAACACGTCAGAGATCCGTAACCATGAAAGCTCGATTCTCGATAATGGCAATAATCGTCGGCGGTCGCTTTAGACGAAGACAATGCCTGTCATGTCGGTACTGGCATTCGCCGACGTACACGTGAAAGCTGCGTAAATGCAATGCGCTCGTTTCTCTTCTCGAGAACTTCCTGAATGCATATAACTGGCTCGAGCTTCCGTCGAGTACGATTGATCCGTCGAGTGGATCCGTGCCGAGCGGTGATAGTAAAAATTCCTCATTGACTCTCATCGGGAACGAGTTCCGAAAACTCGGCTAAAATTGGATTCCGTCGACTTCGCGAAATCTTTGGGAAACGTATCAATTTAAAGTCGCGATCGGAATATCACGTGCGAGCCTCATTCAGGATTTCTTCTCCGCGAACTTACCGAAACTATCGATATCAGATATCGATCAGTATCGATCAGTATGAACAAGAGACTTTGACTGGAGGGATATTAATTGAATGGAAACCTCGCGCAAGAGTCAACGAGATTAAAAAAAGCCAAATCAATATAGTTTACTTTAAAAATATAAAGTCTAACAGAAAAATGATCTGTTGCTCAAGTATGCAGCTTTGTTTCAAAACATGTGAATTCTTCGTAAATCTGTTCTCTTACGAAGAGAAGACTTGAACGCTGGTAGTGGATTTTTAGCTTGTTAGAAATTGGTATCGATATGTCATGGTAGCTTGGCATCCCGCTTGCGGAACGGGTTTGGGGCTTCTTCAATTTACGGAAGTGGTGTCGCTGTAATACGTCGCTGGGCTAAAAGTGGAGCAAAGTATGATGGTGTCGGACCAATGCCAGCCAAGGTAAAGATAGACACTTGGAAGGAAGGAAGGTAGAAGGACGCAGGTCACCGAGATACTCCAAATCCATTCGTTTTTACGATCGAACTG
>NW_017305885.1:878513-889103 GCF_001594115.1 Trachymyrmex septentrionalis
TACTTGGAAGGAAGGAAGGTAGCAGGTCACCGAGATACTCCAAATCCATTCGTTTTTACGATCAAACTGTTGACCAAAGTCTCGTCGTTATAGAGCTGTATTTCTAACAATTTAATAGTGAAATGAAGAAAATTTAAAATAATAAAATCACTTTTCACGATTTTTAAATTTTACTCTAAATAATGTCATTGTCTACTTAATAACATAGAATCGCGTTAATTTTCAAAAGCCCACTGCTGTGATAAAATATGAAAAATTTCTAATATTTATAATATCTATTATTTTATTAATATTGTATTCGTTTAGTTAATTGATTAGCTAACTACAAATACTTTTTAAAGATATATTTAATAAAATCTAAACAAAGCTAAACGTAATTCTGTATATACAGGGTGTTCCCAGTTTTGGCCTCGCTTTTTATGTAAATAAGACATTAATTACTAAACATTGCCGAATATTGGTCTTGAATAATTTTTTACTCAAATACTATCAACTTTATAGAAAAACTGCAAAAGATAAAATTATTTATTTTCTTCTCATAAAACTCTAAGAATTTTTTCAGAATTTTTTATCAACTTTTTAGTATTGCATTTTCTTATTTTTACCAACATGAGAAAATACGATATTAAAAAATTCTGAAAAAATTCTAAATATCACTTACTACGATTTTATAATAAATATTTTTAACTATTTTATCATTTTAACTATTTTGCTCGCTTTTATAAATGTCTTGAGTAATTCTAAATCATTGATATTGTCCTAGGATCCATTAGAAAGCTACATATTATCATACGTTTATGGAAGATTTATACAAAAATGATAGGATACTGATTATTATGTAAATCAGGCGATTGTTATTACAATTATCATTATTACAGAATTATATTATAAAATTATCATAAATGGTTTTTAAATCAATTTATATGTGTGACTTCATATTAATTATATATTTATATTACCAAAAACTGAAATTTGAATATTGTTTTTCTATTTAAATCTTTCTTTTGGTAAGATAATAATAAACAGATTTCTCAATAATTACCTATAATAGCAATTATTACGTATCAAATAATACTGAATATATCAAGTATTAGACTCGATAATGATTATTTGCATATAATAACCATAAATAATCAGCTTTACTGCAGGCAATCATGGAAAATGTAGCAGTTATCGTTAATCATTATGCATATTACTAATTACTTCAATAATAACATAAATATATTGTATAGTTTGTGAAACAACATACAGTAGACTTAGTATTTGGTACAATATACCTATATATTGCGCTTCGTAACACTAAAGTTGCATAGCACATAACAGTATATGGCACAAAATAAATCGTTTAGAAATTATTATTTTAAATTTAAAAAAATCTACAACTTATTTTGTAAAGCCTATACGTTAAATGATCTTGGATTTTTCAAGAAAGAATATGTATTTTAATATATGTACAGTTTATGTTTATATATATATATATATATTTTTTTTTTTTTAATTCAAAGATAATATTTTAATATTTTTCTCTCAAATATTTTTCGTATATGTGGCATATAAAATTATAATACATAAAATTCTATTCTGATTTAAATGACAGATCGTAAAAAATCAATTTTACTATAGTTTTACAGATTATTTTTAAAAATATACATGACCTATTCATATTTTAGATTGTACTTTCTTCAAAAGAGTATTAAAGGTAAATAATACATTACTAATTCCTAACCATAAGAAAGATGGTCCTTTATCATATAAGAAAGATTATTTCCACGTCGCCGGGGAAAGAAATGCCACAAATTGTAATTATCTATAAATACGCGCAACATCAACCTCAATAAAGAACAAAGTGATAACGACGGAAAACGTTTGTGCACTTTTCGTAAGTGTCATCGCTAGTGAGGTGCGCCCATTTCGAGCCAGGTGACTGCATTGCACATGCTGTCGACACATCGGGGGCTGTTATAGTCATTAGAAGATAAGTGTCTCGTTCTGTCGGTATCGATCGTCACCGGCTAGCGTACGCTACGTTTCTCGTTATGGGAAGTGAGGAACAAATAGGGGGTCATTAGAATAGCTTTCCCCTGCGTGTGTTACCGCGCACACCAAGCTTTCAGGCATATTACTCTCCTTAACTCAGGCGACCGTCCGTACAATTACGCGTCAATCCTGCAGTGGACTTGATGGAGCGATGATTTCGCGCGATAGTAAGTTTACGTTAAATTCTTTGAGTCACGATGCCATAACTTATGTAGCTCGAAATAATTTTAATGTATGTACACCTACTATGTCGATATTTTTGCATAACTGTTTTTTTTTATATACAAAATATTTCAATATGTGGGCATATCTTCAGAAATGAATTAAAAAATAACACAGACAGTTTACATGTCATATAAACATTTGTACTACCTGTACCTTTGTTTCCGAGTTACAGACGTTTTCGTGCTTCATTAATTCTCATTACAAACTGAGCTTAGCATCTTCACGCATTTCTATCAGTAATTAATAGTACTTTATCAGTAATTAATAGTAAACATCTTAACTTAAATTGATAGTAAATATCTGGATAGAATCAACTAGATTAATTCAGTTTGTAATGGAAATGGGAGAAACACGAAAACGTTTGTAACACTCGGAAACAAGGTCATAGAAAGAACAAATGTTTATATAAACTCTTTGTGTTCCGAATTCATTTCTGAAGTTATACTCACATGCTAAAAACATTTTATATACTCTCTGAATCTGAACCAGTGGATAGTCCCTAATTACCCAGTGGCATACTTAGCACTGATAATTAGTAAAGTTCAACCAAAAAAGGAAGAATGTTTGAGCATTATATAATTAAAATACTGACACGTTAATTTCAATCTTTCAATACCGTATTCATTGAATTTAAGCATGAAAATAAGTTAGATCACATAATAAAGATTAGCTAGGTCAGGGATCTCAAATTTAATTCACTGATTACCAGTGGCATACTTGGCACTGATATCAGTGATTATCCACTGATTCAGATTTAGAGAGTAGATGTTTACGTTTAGCAATATTTCTCTCTCATTAAATTATCTTATATTAAATTAAAGTTAAAATCATAAAACAAACTGCAGCAGGAAGAATGTGCGGTCATATTAATATGGCTAATTTGCATCAAGTGCAACTATATATCACATTAAATGTAATTTTAAACTTATTAGGCACGGGTCACGTAATTCTAGCATCTTGCGAATAGCTTTATGGCATCTTACGACCGTATACGTGCAAACGGGATAACTTCCCTTCTATTCGTCCCACAATTCATAGTCTTTTATCTCCGATGACCAGAGTGCGCCGGTTAGATGACAGAAACTGGTTACCCGCAAACTTTCTACTTAAAGCAATATTCCGAAGAAAATCACAAAAAATATCTACCATTAGAGTTCCGCGAGTCGGAGTTCCTCTTTCCAAAGTCGTCGAGTTTGAGGACGGAGGACGAGACGCACGCGGAAGATGCACAATAGAAATCTTTTGTTCGAAACAAATATGGATATGGATACGCATAAAAGGGGATACTTTTAAGGTAGGGAATAGAAACGTGCCTTAGTCTATTGAACGTTATTCAAGCTGCAAATAGCTCCTCGTAGAGTGTCTCCTTCTCGAGCATCTTCGACGTTTATCCGGGCGGTATTGCGTTTATTTTCCAATTTAGGTCAATTTGCGGCAGGCATCGATGTCTGCCTCGGCATACTGATATAACGCGCTTTGACGCATACATTATGTTTCTAACCGGCAACCGCCTAACAATGTTGTAGTTTTGAAAAATTGCCACTGGGAGTTGGTGCGACACGTAATTTAACGCATGAAGTCGCCGTCGTTGACTCACTCGCTCCCTCCCTCCTTCTCTTTCGTTGTAACAAGATAAAATTCTATCTTGCGGGTATAAAGTTTTATCTCGGCGCGTTTGGACACATATCGCGTTAATAGGAAAACATGTCGCGATAAATTCATATAGATAATGTGATCGCTTTTCATCGAGAACGGTTAGAAAAATGGATGAAATTATTGTTTCTATTTTCTGTTGTCTTATTTACTTCGTAAAATCATACGAATATTATTTATAATATAACTGTAGAAAATTATATAGTACTTCTTCCATCATATCTTGATAAAAAATACCTGACGTCGACTAATTCCACACAGGGTTCATATCAAGTAAACTGATATAATTATGTCACACGATATGTACAGAATGTCATTTTGATTTTAACACTGAATTTAACATAATAATTACATATTTGAAAAAATTGTTAACATAATTAAAGAATATTAATTAATTACTTGTTGGGTAGACGAGCTCACAAAAGTCGTGCACGACACAAATTAAACGATAAGCGGACGACTCGTATAAGTTACACACACACACACGCACGCACGCACGCATACATACGTGTGTATTTATTCATGTGTGCAATACAATCAATGATGCGAGGAATAGAGGGATACGCCGCGACTTTATATCAAAAAGCTTTCGGTTTTAATTTCGAGATCGCGAGCTAAAGTTTTTTCCCCGGTTTTGTCACCGCACGATTTGCCGCACCCCTACAGTCTCTATATCGCCGTTTTTGTTGCCACAGCTTCTTGTGATTTATGAATCAATAAGATTCGAATGATTTTGGAACGACTGTCATCGCACGATCATCGAGAGCTGAGAAGGAAGAGATGAATTTAAACTTCGACTGTAATACAATAATCTTCTATTCTCGTTGCAAACTTACGAATACGTATACGAGTCTAAAGCCGGAAACACAATGAAAAACACAGACAATAGGACAGGAAATAACAAATTCCAACCTATCAGAAACCATGTATACTAGAATCACAGATATCTATATTAGTACTAGATCGTTAACTAAATTGTAAACGGCCGGATATCCGGTTAAATTCATTTAATAGCCGCTCCAATCATTTTACCCATACATACACAATACATACGCACATCGTACACATATATAACACATATACTGTCGCTACTATTAAACTCAGAAGTTAGCGATCTAGTAATTACATTTCTTAATTATATAGTGTTAAGTGAATGTACTGAAATTAAATAAACATTCGATATATTAAGTGAATATACTGAAATTAAATAGACATTCGATATACATTAAATGAATATACTGAAAAATAAATAGATATTCATTGTTATCATTATATGTTGTGACTCATTGCATATACGAAACCATTATTTCATCATTCTTTCCCGATTAACAACGCAGCATCTAATAACACCTTTCGACACTTTTCGTTTTGTTAATATCGTTTTACAACTTAGTAATAATTAGCGACTGCAGGGGTGTCTGGCAAACTAATACACATATTTTTCAATTTATTACACAAGAAATTCATTACGCGAGTAATTACGCTTCGCGCTTAATTAAATTCCGCAAAAGGGCAAACGTCGCGCAAAAAATTTGTCCGTTTCTGGATGAATGATTAGAATTTAATAAAGAGAGCGTGCTTTCGAATTATCATACAGATAATGATATCATATCTTTTCACGAATTTTCTGAAGCCTTTTTGTTTGCGCTCTGTTGAGAAGGGAGATGCGAAATGTCCTACATCCATCTGCATGGAGCGTATCATCTTATGTGCGAGCCACATGCATGTACATATGTATATGCGCATGCACACAAGTATATGTACAATACATGGGAATACATAAACGAAAACGTGCATATATCTGTACGTACTCACGAGGACCGTCTTCTCGTCGTAAATCTCGCTGCGAAATCATAATGCAGAAAATGCACCGAGAGGATTACGATCTTATTTGTCCCGCGCGAAACCAGTTCTAAGTTTGAAAGAAGGGTTCCTCGTAAACCTTCGAAATTACCATCTATGGGTTGGCTGTGTCTACGTTCGATGTTTTATCATCGAAAGCAGGAATGAAGTGACGAAAGAAGGAAGAGAAACGCATATGTTTTCACCGGATGCGAAAGACGTGTATATATTTCCGGGTAGTTAAATTCGGATTGAGGATTCCGTGATAAAAAGAACGTGGTTAAATTCAAAAGTCTTCAAATCGATAATCGACGGAACGCAACTTAATTCTTATTGCTGCAAAGTAAAACGGCCGGCTAGTACTTTACACGAAATTTTCATAGCTATTCCATGAATAGGTTTTAATTACTGCCAGGCGTGAATTCGATATGAAACTTAATCCGCTAGCACTTAATCTCTTAATTTAAGAATTCATTTGTTAGGATGGTACTGAACGTTGTCTGTGGCATTTAAAATGCCAATGTTTAAAAATAGTATTCAGAAGATTTTCTAGAAGCAAGAAAGTTAAATAATTTATCTAACTCATTAAAATATTCAGTCACAATAACAGAATTTAAGTTTTTAATTAGAAACAAAATTATTACTTATTAAATCTATTTTATCAAAATATACTGCTTCGTTATAAGATTTATCAGAATATCTGATTTGACCTAACACTTATTTCTAAAAATACAAAATACGTGATGTCGGCGTAACCGTCAGAATAGCAACGTGCTTTCATTTAATACAGAAACGAAAACGAAGGCGCCAGCAATATCGCTCCTAAGGGCGCCGTCTAGATCGGGAGTTTATTGCCGCACGAAAATCTCGAGGCGGCAATCTTGAGATCGGCGTCCTTTATCACGTGAGCTTTTTGACAAACTCCCGCAGAAAGGAACTCCGAGTTTTAGCTAGTGGTGTGGCTCGTGCTGGAAACGTGATGTGAATTCGCGACCGGAGTATCCGTTGCGCGGGAACGCTCGTTCGTTCCGTTCATGTTTGCCAATTAAGACGGAAACCGGTAATTGGCGGGTCATCGATTGATTACGCAACGACCGAATTAAACAAAGGGCCTCGTCCCTTTGCGCGAACATATATGTGCAGACGTGTTTGCGCCGCTAGTCACCGACGTAAATCTCCGCCACACAGATCACCGGTTGAGGGCAAATTGATGAACAAAGACGTTGATGTAAGAGGATTTGTAATATCATTATTGTCGAGAGGGCATTCGTGATATGTGTAGCGGATTCACATAGAAAGAACGATTTTGCTGAAATATTTAAAAATTTAGCTATATACAGATCTGAAAATAATTTCATTGAAAATATATTTATTTAGAAAAATATTTATTTAGAATGAGCAATGCTACAAACATTTGATATTTTAGTAATTAATTCGAGCGTTTTACATAATTATTTTAATAGTCCAACAAAATTGTTTTCAGATCTGTATCTAGCTAAATTTTTGTCGTTCTTTCCGTTTTAACTTGCTATTATTGTCTTTCGCGTACATAACTAAGATCAGTCCTTGTAGGAAAGGACATAAGTAATATCTTTACAAACATAACAAAGACATTATTTCTGTTTCAAAGAAGCATTCTGTGTCAAACTTGAAAATAATATTTTTTAAGATAACAAATCGACTCTTTAGGATCCGAGTTCGCATAAATTCTAGACTTTAAGCCGTAGTCTCATGGGGGCCTGCGCTACAAAATAAGCCTATTGTAAGAGATGTAGCACTATGCGATTAAATTATGTTGTACCGTGGATTTACCACGTATAGTTAGCAGCTGAGTATGTACTTAAAGTACGTTAAGATAATTAATAGTTGGTTAGAACTGTTCATTGATTTTATCGATTTGATGGTTACTTTGCTCTACGTTTAATAAGTTTAAAACATAAAAAAAATATAGTTTCTTACATATTGCACTAATTATGAGAACAAAATCTCGTTACAGTTAACATAATTTAACTGAAGTAAAACTGGATCTTAATCGGCTTACCTAAGATTTGCTTTTTCTAATTTTTTGCTGAGTCCAAAATGAAAACTGATAGATTCAAAAGGTAAAACATTTTTGAATATTAAAAAATATATAACACGTTTTTAAATATTTATATAAGTAAAGATTGTAAGAAAAAGTATTTAGGTCATATTGGGTATATGAACCAAAATATATCTCTGTATGTTTATCTCTTTTTTTGTAAAAAAATATTAGAAAAATAGAAAATAAAGTGATCCACAATATTACTTTTATAAGGTTATAAATCTATTGACATATTGACGTGTTTATTGGTATGTAAGAATGCACAAAGAACTATTTTCCAAATAACTGACCTGTCTATTTATTTACTTATTCATTTGTCTATTTATTTTTACGATATTTAGTAAGTAAATTAGAATCTATAGCTGGAGTAACAAAAGCACTAAAAAAAAAACGTGATAATCGATGTGTGTAATTACACTCAGTATGCCTATATTGGTTATATTGATTTTACCTTACGAAGAGTTTCCTCTCTTTGATTATAACAAAAATATAAACCAAATACAATATTGTAAAGTATAAATACAGAGCTACAATAAAATAATCGATGGAAATTAATAACTACCTTTTAGTAGTAATAGAAAGCAATTACCTTCGATTACATTACGAGTACGTTCTGCATTTTGCCTCACTGACAATAATAGAATAAACAAATTGAGCAATAAACTGATGCAATCGAGTCAAACAGACAACCAGCACGACTTAACTAGTGTTATCTTGTTAAATTCACCATGTAATTATCCGCAAACAGTGAATAGGGCATAGAATACTAGGTCATACAGAGTCCTTATAATTAAATAAAGTCATACAGATTACCTTATAATTTGTAGTCATTCGGTCAATTATATATTTTTTAAATTATATAATTATTACTCTTAACATTATAACTGCATATAAAATGGAGCTCCTAACCATAATTATTTTATGCAATTATGAACAATATTTTTCTCTCGGCATAAATTTGATATCTTTTTTTTCTCTCCCCTCCCTTCCCCCCCCCTCTCTCTCTCTCACGAATTATACTAATAGTGGGCGATAAAAACATGGTGTAAAACATGATTTATGAATGCATAATAAAGTAAAAACTAGTCACGCGTATGATATTAATGCTGAACAAGAATTTAAATCTATTTGAAACCATTTTTCTGCCTGTCGTTCCTTATTAGCTTATAAATTTATAGTAGGAGATTTATGAACCGCGCGCTCGTTAGATGAAAATGAAAGCATTTTATATAATAATCACAAATAAATGATAATAAAAAGATTCGTTGCAGTTCGTTGCATTTGTCCACGAATTTACAAAAACCTAAAATTTGTGTTTTTAGATCGATTACTTTAATCAATATTAGAATGAAATAAAAATGATTCGCATTTAATGCTTAGCATTAAATGCATATAATAAGCCTTATCAAGCCTTGATTAAAGTGTTTCATAGTCTGTTTTATTATTTATTCGCGTTACTATATATTACGTTGAAATCGATTGTTAATATATAAGCTCAATAACGCTACACAAAAATAAAATTTTCACCTATAATCCAATAAATATCACGGTTCAAAGGTACAAATGCGAACAACGTTACCGAACATTATTTGGCTTTATAACTCGATCTTACTTTCTTCAGTCCATTGATATCGTCGAAAAAAGTGCATTAAATACCTGCATTTGGCACAATGACAAAAGCTCCCGTATTCACAATGCACGTAAACTGAGGACTATTGTCCCAGTGCCAAGTGCAGGTGCGATAGGAGCTTTTCGTTTTCGCGCATATATATGTCGCGTATCTTACGACTATCGTGACTCAACGATGAGACACGATTGACCTTGTTGACGTGATGATGACGTAGACTACGAGTCTGTAATAGTTTTCGTCGACGCTTAAAGAGTCGGATTGTTCATTCGCATCCAATAGGAAGTAAGACAGAGCTGACGCTGCTTATACGGTTACCGTATCACGATTACCGTATACTCGTCTAAAGTTGTTGCGGGCTGGTTTAGCACGTTAACTGTCGGTGCAACCTACATGCAACTCGCTTGTTTCCGTTTATGCGCCTTGAGATGCAACGTCCGGCGCCACGTATGCCACACAAAGCCCGCTGCGAACATCACGGTTGCGGTTGTACACTTCCACATATCACGTGTACCGAGCGACGAAAGATCATTTATTCTCATGAAAAGATGATGCACTGAAGATTTATTTCCGTGCACCATCGCGAACATTTATTATTTTATGTGATAAGGAAAGGTGTAAGTGTGTATACAAGACAAATACATAAAAGAACATAGAGTAAGTAATATTAGATGAAATAGACTGAGAAATGTTTAAACACAACCAAGAGAAAAGAATGCCATTTTCGATCAAACCGGGTCTTAGTGCTTAGTAATATTCACATATATGGGTATACACATATAATACAAATACACTTATCAGTTCTATATACTGTGCGCCGATTCGAAAGCAATTAATTTAATTGTGAAATTATTTCAGTTCATGACTGTGTTTCCGACAAACCGAATTGACGCACAGTTTATAGAATTGATAATTGTATTTGTATATTCACGTACGAATATTACTAACAATAAGCATCAAGACTCGCTTTGACCGAAAATAGCATTCTTCTCTCTTATTGTGTTTAATCACATTTCTCGGTCTATTTCATTTAATATTATTTATCTCACGTCACCTGAAAAGGACATTCTTCCATATGTATGTGTGTGCGTATATATATGTATATACAATATATATATATATA
>NW_017305885.1:889134-893711 GCF_001594115.1 Trachymyrmex septentrionalis
CATTATTATTAAATCAACAACCAAATAATTTAATTATAAAATTATTATTTTAATTCACATGATTACGTTTCGAGCCTGACTCAAACTGAATCGGCGCATAATCCATAGATTATACATAGAATAGTATATAATTCGGATTTGTGTATTTACAGTACAAAATTTTTAATATTTTACATTATAATAATAAGTTATTTATGCAATATATAATTTTTCAAGTTAATCCAGTTATATAAAAATTGAAAAATAATAAAGATATTCAGAAAACAGTTTTCAAAATTTATGTTTAAAACAATTAATAAAATTCGTTTATCTATTATTCCATTATTCTATTCTATTCTATTAAATTATCTATTTTAATAAATTAATGATACATATGATATTATACAAAATAATAATTTATAAAGATAAAATTTCAATAAAAAGAAATTTAATACATCGATATCATTATACTCTTTATATATATTTGTCGTTATAATTATTTAACAATAAAATAAATCTTTTCTTAGCACAAAATTATTTTATGATAAAGTATATCTATTATTAATAAGCGTTTAAACGTGGGACATTAAAGGATTACGAACATGATTCTTCTCAATCGGCTTTATAAAAGACTTGAGCTTACTATTTTACCAAAGTATGTCTATCCGATCCGTTTACATGCTCTTCTCATCTTAATTGCATTTAATTGCTAGATGGTTTAAATTTGATTTAAAATCAATCGTTAAAAAGGATTAATCTCAAATTGCTTATTCAATAAATTAGAATTGTAAACA
This sequence comes from Trachymyrmex septentrionalis, assembly GCF_001594115.1. Taxonomy (NCBI): domain Eukaryota; kingdom Metazoa; phylum Arthropoda; class Insecta; order Hymenoptera; family Formicidae; genus Trachymyrmex; species Trachymyrmex septentrionalis. Next base: position 889,908 of record NW_017305885.1, read on the forward strand.
TACATCTTTACATCTCATATACTGAGAAAAATGGTCTGATTGGATTAAATAGTAATTCTGGTGGAAAATGGACGAATCAGAATTTTCTGGTCAAATCTGCTAGAATTCTAGTTTTAATAACTAGAATTTTGATTAATATAATTATTCTGGTAAAAACAAGAATTCTAGTATATTTTACCAGAAATATTGTATCAACCAGAATTCCGATTATCTCAATTATTCTAATTTTAACCAGAAATTTCTGATTCGTCCATTTTCAACCAGAAATTTTTTTCAGTGTAGTTAAGGTAAACATATTTTACTTTACTAAAAAAAAATTTGGTAGTTGATTTCTTGTCAGCAACTTTGCAAACGATTTCCATACCGGATATTAATTCCAAGTATTTGCTAAAATAAAATTTTCTTGGAAATATGATGCTGTTTTCATATGAGAAGAAACCTCGGCAGAGTAAGGCATCGTAGAGTAGCAGAAGAATTTGTGAAGTAAAAAAAAGACGCTCGAAGAGCTTTGGGTTCCTTTCCTAAGACTTTAGAGAGATCGGAACGCGATGCTCTCATACGATAGGATAATGCACGACGAAGTTCCGGAAAAATAAAAAGACAAGTAAGAATCGCTCCTCTTTTGGGGGATGAAGAAGCGAAGGAAACTTTCAGTGCACGTCGATAGTCGGTAGATAAGGACGGAACATCGAAATTTATGGCGTGACAAGATAGCAACATCCACAAATCCGCGGCGTATGATGCCATTCAGAAAGACGAAAAATCGGTGGGAAGATCCTATTTACGAAAACATTACGCATTCTTTCGCCGCCAGCAAAATACTTAGACTCACCCTCCACGTATGAGATTTATTCCCTCAGCCTTTCCGCTTGTGTTTCTGATTATTAATGCCTAAAATTGTGGATGTAGGTATATCGGTCGATATCCAGCAATTGACTGGAGGCGGTGTAAGATTCACGATCGCAGATGACTGTTCAAATACATTGTTGTCAGGACAGTTGCGTTCGAATGCATCACTGCGATCTATCGCGAACACGTAACGTGAAGTGCAACGAACTGTCTGAACGGTCGACCGGCTAGAATATAAAGCAGCTCGAGCCACAACCACTGCTGTAAATGGCGATGGTTATTGCTACTTTCCTGCTATCATGCCTCCATGATTTGTTTGGGCATAGCACTTTAGACCAGAAGCGAACGAAACTTTTCTGGCATACTGTGTGATCGACGACTACGCCACGAAAATTATATTTCGTGTGAGAAATATAATAACATTGCATCTAAAATTGAAACGCCACGATGATCGTTACTTATCGTCGTTTGGTAAATAAAAAGCAAAAGAAATCCGTTATTTCTGGACTTGTCCTGCGTGCCAGTCCAAAAGTTTCTCAATACTCTAATTAATCAATTTTAGAAATATTTGCGATGTGTCAATACACGAAAGATACAATTACATTTTACCAAAATTAGGTAATAAAATTATTGGAACTATCAATTTTAAATATGGTCTAAATATACTCATACTGCGAGAGAAAGAAAGAAAAAAGAGAGAGAAAGGAAAAAAATAGAGAGAACGGAGTGCGAATTATTCATCTCATTTAATATGGAGAGTATCGGATATTCAATATCCTGTCTTCTAGTTGATTTGATGAACGGTTCTTAATCGATTATTTGCAATACTAAATTTCGCACGACCGCACTGCAGCTGGCTGCAGTAGAAAACGTTCTCTGGGAATATTCGTTACCATTATCAGATCGTGTCGTGATATTTTACGATTTCTACCGTGTGGAGTATGTACATCATATTTATCGGTTACAGTATGAATTGTAAAATTCACATTGGCTCGGCCAACGATCGGCCATTGCTAACGCCGGCTGTTAGTGGCATTGTTACGGTTCGTTCGGTATATCCGGCGCTGGCGGAAATTTTTGGTTGGCGAAAAATTTATCGGGCTACTTCTCGCGCGCAATGCCGTGAAAAGATTCGCAGGTGTAAACGCGTGTACTAAACCATAGATGCGGAGAATATCGGGAAACGTATTACACTTTTGTGTCGGGAGTGTCTGAGCTGGTCTTGCGCAATGGTGTACACCGAAGCGGAACTTATCCGCGATCGATCGCGTCGTTGAAACTAGAGTTTAAACTATAACGAGTTATACTGACGACAAAAATTGAATACCAAATAATAGTGCATACTGAAAAACGAATCCGATTATAGCCATCAAACGTTGAGTGAAACAATTTCGACTGAATGTTCAGGTAATACAACCGAACACAATTTTACCTTCACAAATTTTAGTAAGTACTCTACCGTTGGTAATACCATTTGATAATATCCATTAAATATATATATTTATATATACAAGTAAAACTATATTTAATTATATTATCTGGACATTTGGATAAAATTATTTCACTCAACATTTGATAATTATAACCGGACTCTTTTTTTCACAGTTCAGCAAATAATGATACAGATATGCCTACATTATATATAAACTCCCTAGTGAGTTAAAAGTTATCTAGTTATATATGATATTAAAGTATCAAACGGACTTAGGAATAATAATATGTATTATATAGATTATACAGATCTGTGTAGATTATATATATATATATAAAACTTATTCATACTATTGAATTAAATATATTGTTAAAAGTGTAGCAATTATATATTATATTACCTGATATTTTTACAATGAAATAATATACAAAACAATATTTATGTTAACGTAGAATAATTAATTATTATGGAGAAGTAAACAAACTTTTAAAAAAATTTATTTGTACCTCAAAATTATATTAGTCTCAATTTCAATTATCAACGGTAATCATATTATTAAAATTATATATTATCATATTATTGAAATTGTATCTTATGTTTTTGATTTGTTTGCTATAGAAATCTTTTTGAAAAACTTACGCTCAATATATCAAATAAGCATTACACAATGCCTTTTCAGATTATAAATTAGATTATAAATTTTCCCGAAATAACTTGTGTTTGCTATTGTTTCACAATTACCGTTGCGAATACAAAACACGGTACTTCAACGGCAATTTTCCTGTGGGACCCATATGGTGTCAAACTATTTTCTATGTTGTTGGAACGAGAGGGTACGTATTCACAGCTGCAATGGCATTTGCAAATTCATGTACGACTCGCCAATAAAGAAGACGAAAAACGTGAGCGATACTAGAACGAGGTGAAATTGCACTCTCAGAAAGAGAGGCGTTCAGGAAGAATTATGACACACAGTTGCGTATCAGAGAATTGTAAAAAAGATTTGCTTAATATCGATTAACAATATTCTGATATTTATAAGCGAAATACACGGCACTTTTAACGAAAACATTTTTAATACAATACTTGTTTATTAGAGAGCATTTCGTTTATGTATATTGTCATTTTCCCTTTTCATCCCGATATTATATCTATATTAAAACATCTTTTATAAAGGCTTATAATTTAATTAAGAGTGTTATAGAAGATAATAACGCTTGAAAATGCTTGAGCACGTCGAATATTGTCACACATTACTTCTTAACAAATTCTCCCTGATTAAAGAAAATAGAAAATAGTACAATAGATTCTACTCGAACCGCAAGTTAATTTTGTGAGACATAATTTAGCAATTTTTCATTAAATGAAATATGTTTAAGCATATTTTAGAATCACAGGGGCACTATCACACATGACAAGTAAATACAGATAGTATACTCTGTATTTACATGTTATTCTTAATAAGTGCTGCAATATCTGATTCCAAACATTCATCGAATATGAAAATCATATATATATATATA
>NW_017305885.1:893963-898757 GCF_001594115.1 Trachymyrmex septentrionalis
AGAGAGAGAGAGAGAGAGAGAGAGAGAGATGTAAATATAAACATATACCTGAAAGAAATTAAAGAATAAAAGCATTTTTTTCTTTATGTTTAAAATTATGATCTAGTTGTTTACGACCACAAGATTAAACTGTTAGTCAAAGCAATATCGCCTTGAAATATTAATACTTCAATCTTCAGATAGCGGAGACTGCGTTTATCTACGTACAAAGTGTAAAATTATCTATTTTTATTTAAATTATTTGATTAATTTTATTTTAACAACTGATCAATTTTCCTTCAACAGAAATTCGATTTCCATCTCTTTTCACAAATTTAAAATTTTCATATTTACAATGAAACTGAATCTGAAGTTCAAATTATACTAAAAGTAGCTGAAATAATAATCTCTCTCTAAAAATATCGTTTTATCTGTTATTATTTCTAAATCTCGATTCAACTAAACTTTATTAATTTCAGATTGTTATAAAAGTTATTAAGGCATACCTTCGTTAGCACAAATTCTATTGCAAATTATAGAAAAAATACCTAGATGTGAAATGATTATTCTAGAATAACCCTCGTATAAACCTATATATCTGTGCGGTACTTTGTATGCGTCGTGACTTGAATGGCCGTTAGCCGTCATCTGTTAAGAACACGTAAAGGAGCCGCAGGAACAAGCGATTTATCACTGCAGTCATTCGTAACGAGGCTAGCCGATATGCTAATAGAATGATAAGTTAAGAGAACATACCCACTATCCAAACCTCCCACTGCCCTCTTTACTGGTCGAAAGAGATACGTCGCGTGGTGGACGGTAATCCGCTAATGTCCAAGCAATGTGTGCCATGTGTACAGATAATTTATACACGTGAGCACGTATACACACGCACGAGCGTGCACGGAAATCGGTAATGGCATCAATCACTTGTTACAACCAATCAACCGTACGTTTCGTTATCCCAAACCGATGCGACACGATGCATTCCCGCCCATTTCCAGTAAATCGCATTTAATACGCGCTATATGTGCTTGTCGTGCCGTTCGAGATTACGCTGACAGGAAATTACATCGTAGCGTTCCTCGCATTCGTTCGCGAAGAAAGGGATGCGGTAGCGAATCCTACTGCACGAGCTTTTCCCACCGATTCTCATCACCTCGAATCGTCATTTCCGCACGCGGCGCGCCGCTCTGGTTACCTCGTGCCGACGACGCGACGCGACGCGACGCGACGCGACGCGTCGCACCGCGACGTGCTAGCCGCTGTTACACATTCTCGACGGGACAAGACAAATTTTTCCTACTATGCTCCGCAGGAACTCGGTTTGCCATTGTTCTCTATGGAGACACATCGTATGGTCGAACAGGTGAATTTTGTTCGCAAAGAGTACTTCGTTTTTCCCCCTCAACTATGTAATTTCTAGGTAAACAAAGGATGGTTGTCAGTAAAGGCGATCAGCAAACGCTGGGAGTATATTTTTTATACCTTGAACACGTTACAGAAGCAATTTAATGAAAAGTACTTTGCGATCAACACGATATATGTACACACACATACGTATATACACATATAATATATATAAATATATGCACTGAGAAAAATGGAGTATCTGGAGTAAATATAGTAAGTCTGGTGGAAAATGGAATCGAATCAGAATTTTCTTAGACGACTAGGTTGAAGGGCTAGAATTCCAATTAATACAATTAATTATTCTGGTAAAAATAAGAATTCTAGTAGATTTTACTAGAAATATCAACCAGAATTCCGATTACCTCAACTAGAATTCTAACAAATTTAACCAGAAAATTCTAATTCGTCCATTTTCAACCAGAAATTTTTTCAGTGTGTATATCACATGCGCGCGAGTCAGTACATACATTTTCGATTTCTCCGAATTTATTTCCTTTAAGAGTGGATCAAACTTTTTTCCATTAGCTTTTATGAAAGTTTCACGGAGCTATGCGACCGTTTGTTGGCATACATGACGAGCAAGTATTTTCAATGGCGATCTATTGCGATAGCTTTTCATTTAGTTTCTGTTGAATGTATATACTTCAGTATATATTATATAGAGATAAAAACAACGGCAAGAAATGGCAATGGAAAAAGAACACCTCGAGACGAGGAGTACAACAGAAAGATAAAGAAACGCGGTGTTTCTTCCGTGAAAACGGGTAAAAAGAGCGCGACGGGATGGAAAATATGGTCCAACGGATACAAGAGAGGAAGAAACGTTAATATCACCGGTCGGAGAGTTCCTGGTATTTGTATCACTTACAATTTACATTGAACACCCGATGTAAAGAACGCTTGCTCTCCGCTGAAGCGTTCCAAACAATCCGACGTGATTAAAAAGTCGGAGCTTTTCCCACACCAGCTGGTATCAACACTAGACTAGACTCTGAATAATTCAATAAACACGCGTTAATTCACGTATATATATATACGCTACGGCATGACCACCCGTTTTCCCATGTGTGCATGAATCCCCGGAAGAGAGACTAAAACTTTAAATTGTTAATCCTACAACGTTGACCAACTTGCATTTATTGGATGCTGCGAGAAGCCGTACGAACAAATGTTTAAATATATTTTATTTAAATATTTAATCGTACGTTTTTTTTCGAATTTAAATATATTTTATTTATTTCTACTATTCTACGAGTTCCTCGGTTACAAGATACCTGAATTACTTGTCATATTAGCACATAAAATTGAGGAATGTTTTGTGATATTTCGACGAAATCAATTAGATGTATATATATTTTGTTGTATGTTCGCTACATACTTTTATTTTGTATAAAAAGATATATAGCAAATAATGAAGAGAGAGAGAGAGAGAGAGAGAGAGAGAGAGAGAGAGAGAGAGAGACGGAAAGGGAAAAAGATAGCGAGAGAAGAACTCTTGTAATTATTATCGCATAATTTTACAAGAATAATAAAGTTATAATTTCCCGACATTTATGTCTTCATAAAAAATTTCGACGAATAAAACGTATAGGTTAACGAACTCGGAAGTTATAATACGAAAGAATGTTATCGGGCTTCGTCGAAATAGAATATGAATAATTATAAATATAAATCATTTATAAGTAATTACAATCCACGCTATCCGATCGGATATCAAATTTGTTTTAATTAATTTATATTCACACACAGACGAACTTCGGATTTCGTAACGGAGCGAGCTCTCAGTGATTAACTGGTGTTACAAGTGATGCGCGTTGATTCACGAACAATGAATCATTTATGTCAAGCTATAGGGACAACCGTACCTTCTCGAAACATGAAGATTTGAATATGTTAATACAGAGAAGCGCTTGCTTGGTTGCAAATTATATCGTCGTCCCGAGACGTCACGCGAACCGATGACGTCGACGTCCTCGTTTGCGTCGACAGTCTTAACGTCACAGATTCAACCGACAGAAATGTCAGCTATAATATAATATACATTCACCATTCGTAATGACTTGCATGGTGTAGCGCGAACGATTCTGAGCGCTGCTGTAACGGTCGTTTGACTGATTCGTATTCGCATGTCGTTCGAATTCGCATGGAATTCCAGACGAAATGAGTTTCCACGAATTCACGATTGTCCCGTGTTAACTCACGCACATCGATCCGTTAATAGCTGACATGACTGAAATTACTGGAACTTTTAATTGTTAATCGTGTCTCATTGTACGATTTCGATTTATCTCCTGACTCACCCAAATTAATGCTTAATTTTATTTGACCGGATCTATTTTGAGTACATCAAATGGCAAGAGTTGAAGTAATCGCGTAATACAGAAATAAATAAAATGCTTTAGTATAGTTATTATTGTGATACTATAAAGTGATACTATAAAGTCATATTATAAAACTACGTGTTTTTATTTATGTTATTATCAATTATTTTCCATTACTATTTATATGTCGAGTAAACCCTTATTGAGCCAAAAAAATCAATATTTAAGAAGCCGAAGAAATTAATTTTTTAATTAATAAAGTGCTGAAACTGAAATAACAACAGCCAAACAATTAAAAAAAAATGTTCGGAATAAAAAATCAAATATATTTTTATAACTTTTGTTTAACAAACTAAATTCAAAGTTAATCCCGTTCACAAAAACGCCAAAAAATAAAAATCAAATATATTCGTGTGCAATTTGAGCGCTATTCTATGTGCATAGAGAAAAACTCGTATTTATATAAGGAACGAAGTTTCAGTAGGCAGTAAAATTTTTGTAGACAACCGTTATGGGACAGCCCGTCTCGAATCAACGCGCGACATGGCGTACCTATATATTGCATACGAACATTAAGATGGGTGGTTAACGTGAAACATTATCGTATTCGCATTTTGGAAAGTTTTGCTGCCGCATTCGCGGAAAATACTGTGCCGGACATCGTTTTAATATTTCAACGGTGCGCATAATTATTTGTAATATTCGTCGTTCAACTGGTTCACGCATTCAGCTTCCGAATTTGGAATAGAACAAATTGCAACAAAGTTCGCGATTACCGGACATTAATTCGCGCACAATCGTATGCTACAGCGTCACAAATTTGCTGCGAAACTGCATAAAACTTTTAATTGTTAATCGTGTTCTATTCCCATCTCATGAGAACTATAGTATAGACGGTATGATATAATTCGAAATACGTCTATTATTCAGAACTTACTTGCTCGGTACCATTAAATGTTAGTATTCAAGTCACTTGGCAGTATCTCATGCAAGATATGAGAAAATAAAAATTTTAAATACGTTTCATAATTTGACGTACACACACACACACACACACACACACACACACACACACACACAC
>NW_017305885.1:898814-919626 GCF_001594115.1 Trachymyrmex septentrionalis
CACACACACACACACACACACACACACACACACACACAAATGAATTCTTAAAGAAATGTATAAATGCCTTAATCTAAGAACATTTTATGCTTAGAATAGCGCCAAGAATAAACAATTTCCGATTAATAATAAAATAAATAAAGTAAAATAAAATAAATTTTATTCTTAGTCCAAAACAAATTTTATATCAATAAAAGAAGTTGCACTCGTTCAACATTAAAGATGCTTATATTAGTATTAGTTTTTTTTTAATGATACCTTTTGTCAACTTATTTCAAACCCTCAGCTATGCTTTTTAATAACATCAAGATAACAGAAACCAATGCTGCAATGAGTGACGATAACTTTATAAATGAAGTGCCACATTTATAGAGCACGCCTCTTAATGTGCACGGGATACAAGCTTCCAAGAAAAAATTGAATTGAGAATCAAACTTGGATTATACCCTCTACTAATGTAGCTCAAAAGCAAGTGAAATGCTGAGACTGTTCTAGCAGCCTCCGTTAGCCGTATTGCAAATAAGGATGCAAACAGACAATCAACCTCGTCACAATGATAGAGAACGCTGCGTATACAGGCGGATCCATCGCGACGGATTCATTGCTCATCTCACCCATTTAACTGTGGATAGCAGATCCGCGAATCCGCCCGCGTGTATAGGCGCCTCTTCGTCACGTCGTAGTGACAAAGTCGGCCGACTGTTCGCGCATCCCCATTTGCAATATAACTGACAGAAACATTAGGACGAGCTGTAAATTTTATCCCTTAAAAATTGAATCACATTTAGAGGTATTCCATGAATGCAATAGTTCACTCACAAAATCACCGTTAATCATCATTCACTACATCCATGCACTTCCGACATCTTGATATTATTGAAGGGTCCTTATACACACTGTTGCTATCTGCCGGCGAATTTTCAAATTTATAATTCTTAATCCAAGAATAAATAGTTTGTAAATAATGCGCGCGATTGAGTTTGTTAGAACTATATAATGATTTTAGAAAGAAGAATACAATTTTAAGAATAAAGTATACTTTAAATAATAAATCTATTTATTGATGCCAGTGAATATTTATAATTGAAGAGAACATTTTATACTTAAATGAAAGTAAATAGCATTCAAGAATAAAAATATACGTGAATCAAGAATTCATTTTTTTCTATGTATATATGAATGTAACGTAATAATTACATAAACTTTTTAATATTAAATAATGAATATTAAAGAATATTAAGTTATAAGCAGCTTTTACACAGAAGTTACAAATATTCAACATCAGACAATAGAATTGAAATTTTTATAAAACCGTGATATATTCAAGGAATTAATTATTTCATGAAATAAAATATTTAGAAGTGCTTAGATCAGTTTTATTTGATTTTTTGTTTCTATAGAAATGAATAAATTAAATATTAAAATCAGAATTATTATTTGGAAACTCAACATTATTTGCATAAATAATAAGTGTGTAAAAAATTATTAAAAAATATCAGATCAACTATGTTGTTAAGTTTATGTACTAACTATTTTCCTCCTTTTTTTTATAAAAACCTTTATAGATATTCTTTTACAGGAATATTTATTACATATTTATTATATATTTTTGAGACACCAACATCATATTAAGTTTTTTACTTTATAGTCTCATTCTATTGACTTGTTTCAATGTCAGTATTTTATTTATATGTCTGTAGAAATTTTCAGAAAATGTAATAATAAATAGTACTTTCACGTTGTTGTGCTTATATGCTATTAAAATTATTCTCTAGTAATCGCAATTGGTATCGAAAGAACCTTCTACCTATTATGCAGCATTCTATGTTTAAACAGAATAAATTTATATAAAGTTTAGAATTAGCACATGTTAATTCATAGCTACACAACGGCTTGTTACACCAAAATAGAGTAACGGATAGGTACTAGAGAAAGTGGTGAAACTTCAAATTGCTAATTAACCTGTTTTGACCCTCTTATAACTTCGAAGAAAGCTCGAAATAATTTTCACACGAAGTACAAGTTGTAAGTATTTTGTGTTTTGCATATTCATATAAAATTTCATGTTCCGTCATTGTTAAAATTATAGAAGAATAATCGTTCAATAATAACTAGATTTTCCCCAAAATTACTGGCAAGAGAATGAAAAAGAAAAGAAATTTGATTTTTTATATTACAGAAAGTATTTTTCTTTCTAATATTTCTATATATATATAGTTATAGGTATCCCTACTAAAAAATATATTAAAAAAAAAAAATATACGCCAAGTGCATAAAAAAGGTGTTTCAAATATTACATTCTTTTTACTAAAAAACGAATGAATATTAAAAATGGTTAACACATTAATATAAAACATTTCAATCATAAAAAAAATCTCACAAAAATGATATCAACTGACTGAATATGAATACAAATTCGATTCAAAATTCAAAATTTCATTGTACCACACTTTTGCGAAAAATTAATGCGCCTCTAGAATTTTACTACAATTTAAAATTGAAGCAGTTCTATATAAATTTGCTTGATAATAATAATCGATAATCATCGCATTCATTCCGAATATGGCTTCAAATTTTATCAAAACATGCTGAGCGTACAACGGCGTCATGCAAATTTTAGCGTTCGCACGAGGTAATAGTTAGAAATTCTTCTGTGTGACGCGATAGAAATCAAATCTGCGTTAATGCCGCTTCGCGTGTTACACCGAGCCGATCCCGAAGAATAAAACGAGATCTAAATTGAACAAGTGACCGTGTTTTTCAATGATCATTCGTCGAATCGACGAGGATATATCCGTCGTCGATGGCCTCGACATCCCTGAACCGTCGATCAAATTTTCAATCTACCACATCAGAGCATTGCCGAAGGACAGTCCTCGTCGTTTAGCTCGATCATGACTTTCACGACTAATAAGCCAATTAAGAAGGACTACCGTGGCGAAATGTAAAGTCGTTTTCATTCAGTAATATTCGAGTCCCCAATCAATTACATTTCCTCGCTGTGTATATGTCGAACCAAATCCTTCGTTCTACCGTGGATAAAAGTGGAGTCGCGCTTGGAGAACTAATATATAACGGTATGTAAAAATCAAAACCGTTTCTACGATTTATCGTTTACGTTTCAGAATATCCATAATATAGGGCGAATTTTTTTATTCATCGATTGATCAATCGCATTGTGGGCAAATATAATTTTGTTCCGTAAAAGTTGCATTTGCGCATAATATGATTGATCAATCGATGAATTAAAAACTCGCCCATGTATAGCAGTATGTTAAAATATAATAAGTGTACAAAATATTAAACATGTCAATATTATAGTATTCATAAAAGATCATTATAAAATCGTCACGAGATGAAAATGGTAAAATTGTAGTTATAAATAAATTAACAGGACAAATTATTTTATCCGAGCATAATCATTTTTTAATGATTTTAATAATGTATCGCAGTTATACGTGTTTAATTACTAATAAACGTATTCTAATATAAAATTGCAATGTACGAATAACCATTAACATAATTGCAAATTCATATTTAACTTCCAACTTTGGAAAAAAAAAAAAGGAAATAGTTTTCATTGTACGCTTCCACATTTGCGGATAGGAATTAATTCAAAGTGCGATTATAATGTCACAAGCGAGATCGAGGTGTTTATTTTCGAGTGGATAGAAATGATTATTTAATTACCCGCGACATGCAAATGTATATTGGGAAATAATGGTATTTCGTGATTTGTTAGTCCGCGGCGTTACGAAGCAAAATTGGGAGGCTGCGTTTTATTAACGAGCGGCGATATGCGATCCGAATGACCTCGAGATACATCATCTCTCGTCGGCCATGGTTGTTGTCGTTTATCAAACTGTAAACTGTAGAGGATTTCATGATGGAAAGTCGTATTAAGAGAAAATACCGCATGGATGAATGGTGATCAATACCGCGCAGGAGACAATGCGAAAATGATCGACAGATCGACGGGACATTTGTTTAATTTATCAGTTGCAGTTTTGAAAGCGGATCATTATCGCGATTTGTTCCCGCAAATTATTCACGAATTACCGTTGGGAGACATCATCCCTCTTTTTATTATAGCAACAGCTAACGCCGACGACTGCAAAAGCGTAACGTTTACGCAGCAGTTAGTGGACAGCCGAACGTTAATTTGTTCGTTTGTTAATTTGATCAAGTTTTGAGGAAGCGCTAGAGCGAATAATCGAAAGTAATGCCATTTGCAAGTGTAATTTATTACTCTGGCAATGAATAGTCGCTTGCGCGTAATGCTCTTTCGCGTTTCATATCGTGATGATCGTGCATTCGTATTATACACAGCGGGAGTAATCAATCGCTAAATTTTATGTGCCATGAGCTAAACTAAATTCAAAAAGGAAATTGTTAGTTGTTTAGTAATATATTTCTTGTGTAATTTTCACGATTTTTTTAAACTGTTTATACGAAATTATATCGCTAGTATACGAATTTACAGACAAAATGGATAAATTTATTTGTAATTAATTTGTAATTCCGTCTGAAATTAAATTTCGAAGTCAATAACCTTAAAATATGATAAATTACAAAGGGATCATACAATCAAGAGAATTAACAGATTCGGTAATTAATTGATCACGTGCAATCATTCAACGGATTATTGTAATGTTTAACGAGCTTATATTAGTGTCGTTGTAAAACCATAAAAGCAGAAATAAAATATCATAATGTATTATATATGCGCAAATGAAATATTTTTACCGATTCGTAAATATACGGATTGAAAGTTAAATATATCATTCACGATGTGTTTTTTCATAACTTAATTTCGTAGCTTTAGCTCTGCCATCGCAGATATCTTATTGATCATGCGATATGCAGGTCACACCGAAACAAATCGCCACATCATAACGATGCGTGAAATATATCGTTGCAGAGAAATTGCAACGTAGAGATATTAAAATTTACACGTTCCGTAAAATAGGTTTTTTTTTAATGTTGCGTTTCTTGTAATAATTACGTAAATATTTATAGAATTGTATTGTTCTTATATAGTCTTCTTTTTCATCAATGTGTTGCGACATGAAATATTGCACATTGGAGCGTAATTATTATTTGTGCGTATAATATTGATTATTAATTTTATATATGTATACAATTAAATCCAATACAATTATTTAAAGCATTTAAAAATTATTTCAAATCATAAAAGTAAAAGAAATCAATTTTATTTAATTATATTATATATATATATATTATATTGTATATACTTAATTATAAGTAATAAAATTGAAAATATTTTTTATTCTTTATTCTTTAAAAAACTATTTTTTGGTACAAGCAAATATTATATTTGCTATAATTTAATATTTCTATTTTGATATATTTCAATAGATCCTCGCAAGAAAAGTGAAATAATAAATAAGTTGAATTTTTTAAAATTTGTATTACGTGCAAATTGTATTCTAAAGATATCGACCTTTAATCAACGAAAAGTAACATATATTAAATTCAAATACTTTCCAAAGAAAAATTACAAATTAAAATAGGAATAGTTTTTAGGAATAACATTTATAACACTATAACAAAATTAATATCTACATTACTTTTAAATGACTTGGAACAAGCAATTTATAATCTAGTTAATTTATGTCGTAATAAATAATTTTAAAATATATAATTTTCTTTTCTCTCTCCGGAATAATTTTATATTTTTCACTTGTATCCACTTTTCTTGCGATGTGTTTGTGCACATAAAAAGTCAGAGCACAGAGAATAAAAGAAGTCTATACTTTGTTATATAACGAACTCGGATTTTACTTCAACAACACATCGAGGATGAGCGAGATAAAATTACGATAATAAAAAAGGTGTTGAATCTTTAATGAAATGAACGATTCATCTCACGCGAATATGAATTTACTCACAAGTTGATTCGCCGTCTCCTCGTCGGCCGTTCCGTTCCTCGGAAATATTTACCCATTGCAAGCTGAGTCACTGTTTTCCCGCTTCATTTCTCCGATTATTCGCGCATACACAAATCGATGGGAAAAAAGCGGCTGATCACGACGTTCACGGCTGCGTCTCGCGTGGCAATCCCAGGCTTAAAACATATCGCATACATAAAACAAATTCTCTCTCCCATTACATCGTTGAATGAAAAGAGATAGAGATGGCATGGCCGTCTTCTACGATCTCTCTCTCTCTCTCTCTCTCTCTCTCTTACCTTTATTGATCATTTTGATACACGGATCGCGCAGCACTGCCATTTACATCTTTGGTTTTTGATATTCGTTTGGTTGAAATTCGTGATTTCCTGTTCCTATACTGCCTATGTGCTCTTCAAAATGTTTCCGGCTTAACGCGACACACATCGACGCGTTCGTCATTTCGCCCGGCATCAACTAGTTTCGAACAGTTTGACCGTTTCACGTACGCGGCAACTTCACAGCGGTACGCGGGTGTCGCGGACCTAGCGACAACTTCGTGATACGCGATGGATCGCTCGGGAATCCTTGTATTCCGGGAGTAAGCAGATTGATATCGCGCACGGATCAATCCACATGTTTTCGATGTTCGATCGCTTTCAACTGAAAGGACAATATGAAACGACGCATTTGCCCCAATTACGATCATCGAGTTAATCGCTCTTGTACGCGGTATTCGACACTCCCGCGATGATAATGCGCCATTAGATTCGATACTCCCGACACTCGTTCGCAGTTGATTGGCGAAACATACGCGAAACGCAGAACCGTGACCTCGGAATTCTTGGAAACATTACACACCGAAAGGCGAGTATTGTGAGACTGATCTTCCTGCCACGCGAAAACAAATTATAACCTTCGTCGCTCTTTCGAACACACACACACACACACACACACAAGGCACCTTCACAATCCGGCGTACATTCCGCAACGAAACTCGAGGTTTGTTTGTGTCGCATGCTCCAACATGCTCCTGCTATAGTTCCTACTCTAATGAGTGCATTGGTGTGAGTAGGAGCTATGATAGAATTGGTAGGAGCATGTTGGAGAATGCGACGCGACAAACCTCGAGTTTCGTTGCGGAATGTACGCCGGATTGTGAAGGTGCCTTGTGTGTTCGAAAGAGCGACGAAGGTTATAATTTGTTTTCGCGTGGCAGGAAGATCAGTCTCACAATACTCGCCTTTCGGTGTGTAATGTTTCCAAGAATTCCGAGGTCACGGTTCTGCGTTTCGCGTATGTTTCGCCAATCAACTGCGAACGCGAGTGTCGGGAGTATCGAATCTAATGGCGCATTATGTCGACATTCGTTCGCACACTGAGCCTGCCATTGACAAGCAAAATATTCGCGAAAAACAAAAATGTGATCTTGAAGCTGTTCCGTGTTGAACATACAAATTGAGAGCCTCTTTTATCAACCTTAATTAACGCTAATCGATTAACTCAATCACCACGATTGCCAACGTGAGAACTAAATACAGTTTGTCTCAGAAGAGGAAGAGAGAGGAGACGTTTCTGATATATTAAATTGTTGTTGACACTTCTGCGAGTTGATCGTCGATTAATTTATCAGAATTTGATGAAAGAGGCTTTAAGAGATTATAAACTTTATTGTGTGCATTCAGAATGACAACCACTCACTGAGCTCTTGCATCTGATAGGCATGTTCCGTTAGATCTAAAAATATAGACCAAACAGGAGCAAGAAAATAAGGAATGAATCAAAATAAATAAACGCACCGACATAGTAAGTTTGTTTTCTATGGCTGCACTAATAAATTATACTATATAGATATTCATAGTCGGTTTTTATTTTAAGATGGTCTTAAGTAAGACTTATCTTAAGATGCTAATATCGACCTTAGGGGTCTCCTATTCTGTAATTCTCAACGACAGTAAAGCCTGTGTCACACTACGCATTGAAGATTAAGAATTGCAAATTAGAGATTAGAGTTTGACCAATCAAATAATTTTAATTTTATTCCATTTCGTACTGATTGGCTAAATTCTATCGACCTAAGGACGGTATTCATAATTGAACCTTATTTTAATTCTGTCTTAAGTAATGTCTTAAAATATTAACCTTCTCTCGGAGATTGGTTCGACATTAAGACTGTACTTAATAATTTTAAATATAAAAATTGATTATAAATATCAGTATAAAATTTTTTTTGTTTTGACCAAGTTTCAAACATATAATAAATATATATATTTGAAGTTGTAATATTATTTATTTCAAATAGAAGTTATTAAATATTTATTTTAAATATGAGTATGTTAATTCAGCTACATACTGAGACTACCTTTCATTTCATATGATGCACATAATACATCATTTTATCCTTATTGTTCACCGAATAAAAAAAAGATAAAAGGGTACATAATGCGCATTATACAGAAAACGAAATGTGCCTCTAATATTGTCGTTTTTATCGCTTTTTTAAATCTAACAACTCATATTAATAACGACGAATTGATTTTATGCACTTATGTGCGATTAATATATTTATTATATAATATCTATTAATTATTATAAATGATTTAATATGATTAATTCCTTTATAATATTAAATGTGTACTTATGCTTGGTGCGCTTTGATAAAATAATCCAAAATATGTGACAAGTGATTGAAGTATTTCTGTACTTCAGTGAATAAATTTAATTTTATTAATAAGTAAATCTTTGTTTTATTAATTATCAAGGATACTTGAACAATTGATCAATTTTGTCATCACGATCTTTAAATCGAAACAAAATTTTTAAGTCAGTTTTTAAGTTATAATAACAAGAGGTCATTGAGTTATACTTGTATAATAAGGATTATTATAAAGAAATTTATGTATATTTGTCTTTTTGAATCACATATTGAACAGAATTTTTCTATATAATAAGTACAGTAAAATAGTAACGTGTTGAAAAATATGAAAAATTATATGTCTAACTAATTCTTAATAATTTTCATATATGTATTTCAGTTTACATATCAAATCGAAATTAATCTTGGATAAGTCAGCAATTTTATGAATATAGATTAACTATATAATCTCAGTTTAACTTACTTCTTTTTTTTTCTATGATTATTCGATGTTACAAATGCTTTAAAACGTTCTTTGATTGGTCAATTAGTAAAATTTTCTCTTCCAATTAGTCAATCAAATGTTTCGAAGTATTTGTAGCGTTAAGTTAATTGTACATTTTCGTCACATGACAAATTTTTTAAGTCTAATTGGTTATACGATGGAGATATTTGAGAACCTATTTGTCCTCCAGTTAATTAATACATTTGAAAAATTTATATGTAAAGCGGACAAATGTAACACATTTTAAATCATAATCATTCTAATTCTAAAAATTCGAAAAAGTTAAAGAATAAATTAAATTGTGATTAAAATTAATCTACACAGTAGTAGAAATGGATATTATTAGTCCACTTAATACTACAAATATTTCAAAGGATTTTTTAATTGGTCAATTATGTTTGTTTCTACGAATATATATATAGATTAACTTTAATTTTGGTACAATTTATTCTTTATCTATTTCTAATTTTTAGAACTAGAGAAAAAAATGAAGAGCTAGTTTAATCAGAGGATTAAAATTACACTACATCGGTAGAAAACGATATTAATGAAAGTCTTTCTTCCTATTGGCTAATCAAATTGTTTCGAAGCATTTGAATCGTACCTATTATGTTTCGTCGGTACGTATATTAGACTAATATTACATTTATTCGTTTTTTGTCAAACAATAAATTTTCAAGCCTGTTGATTACTACAAGATAAAAAAAATCCTATAGTAAATCTCTCTGCCAAACAGCATTACATGCTTGAAAAATTTGTTGTACGCAAAAAACGGACAAATATAATATATCTGTTTTGACTAGTGTCTATAGTTACTTCTTTCGACGCGCGCGGTCGTCCTAGTCGCGCCGGTTAAACTATTTACTCCGAGTGTCATCGGCGCCGCGAGGATCGTTTTGCAATTGTTTTGCGTCGAGTACGAGTCTCGCGTGTACGTTAACTGTAAGTACATACGAAAGTCGAAAGCATTTGCGACATTTGCGTCAAACCGACGGGCGATTCCGGGACGTTGAATTAGTCCGCAGACGCGCGCGCGACGGTAAAATTAACTAATTTTCGCGAATCGAGGTTATCGCGCCACCACCGCTCTGAAGTTGCCGTCGCGTAATTTGGATCTTTCGTCGCGCGCCTCGACGAAAATGTTAAGCGTGATTTACTCACTGACAAATTAATGACGTCACTAGACGCGGCTTCTAGCGAATAAAAGTCGCTCCGTGTAAATCACACTTTAGCGCGACTCGCGAGTGCGTCACGCGGGAGACGTCACGTCACGTCGGATCGATAAAGCGAACGGTGTATATTGCGACGTTTACTCGTATCGAGTACGATAGGGGATGCGTTGGCGATTATGTACGACGGACGATTATCGTGTTTGTGCTAATTGGCGCGAAGACTCACGGGTTAAACTGGCGCGGCGTTTCCTCGACCGGCTGATATCCGACGCGAGTGAGTGTCTGGAACGAAGCGGATCGATCGACGGAGCGGATGCCCGGGACAAAGTGGATCGATCGCGGCGAAAAGACGGCGTCGTCAACCGACTGCAGCATCGACTGGTGAGTAATTATCCGCTTATTATAATGTTTATGCGAATTAATCAGTCATTACGTTGTTCGCGACGATTTTACGATCTCGAAGTAAACACATTCCGCTTTTGGTAGAATTCGGCATTGCATTTCCCTTCCTGTTGGTTTACCTGACGATATTTCACACCAATTGGAGAAAATTGAACCAAATTTGGAACTATAACGAGCCACCCCGCTGATTGCTCACTGCGAATTCTCGTTGCTTTGATGAGAAATGAACATGTAATCTGACTACGCGATGAATTCTATCAACGAGTACGAGGGATGATTTTTTTAACGATCACGAGATATGCCGGTAAAGAGCTCACATTGAACAACCTATAATTCGCATCACATATCAGGATTTCAGTAATTTTATTTACAATGTGATACGCTACGTATTTTAACGTATACTTGCATTTTGATGTACATTTTACAGTTTACGTGTACATTCTGATACTTCGAAATGTTTTACGAAGCGCATAAAACCGTAATGGAATTCTATCTTAAATTCCGACGAATTCCAGGTCGTGTAGAATGAATTTGAGATCATCAAACTCCGATTAATCTATTAGCAATTATCTCAATAATTGCATACATTTCGCACTATATAATTTGTTATTTCTGGTCCAATTTTTTGCCGAACAATATGTCGAACAATGAAATATTATCAATTTTATATTAACAAAATTATATAGTTATTATTACTCGATAAATTAAGAAGGTTTTCTATTTTATTGCGTTGTTTTTTTAGGATTTTAGAAATTTTTTTTGGAAGGGAGGCAATCAAATATTTTTTAAAATTACTTTTTGGTCTTTATTTGTTGTTTGAAAATATATTTATTATATAGTATTTTTTTAAATATATAAAAAAAAAGAATAAAATATAAATATAAATATAAATAAAAATAACATAAAAAATATGAATAATTAATAGACTCATTTGATTTTTATATCGTATGTTGTAAACACATGAAAAGAACAGTTTGCGGTTCTATTTAAAATTGTAGTTAGATACAGAGCAAGAAATAATTATGTTGGATTATTAAAATAATTATATAGAATGCTCAAACTGATTCCTAAAATATCTAAATTTTTTGCAGTATTGCTCATCACGCTTTCTACGTAATTATTTTGATGGTTGAACAAAATTAATTTTAGATCTGTATAGCTACATTTTGCATAGCTACACTTGAATAAAACCATTTTTTTCTGCGTAAATCTATCTATAAATCTGGATTTTCTAGTAAAAATTGAAATACAAAAAATACAATTTCATTTTAAACTTCAACTGAATAATTACGACTATTGTCGGAACTAGAATTATTTATTTTGTTCAATAAATAAATAGATGATACTTGTATATAAAAAAAATGTTTGATTTGTATTCTGTTTTTTTTATGTTTTCGGGCCTTTTCCCCACCCCCCTCCAAATATCAAAAATTAAGTTAGCAAGATGCAATAATTCTAGTTCTGACAATGGATGGAAGTGTTCTAATTAATATGATGTTTCATTTTTTAATCGCAGTCTATTTAAAGATCCGATTGGTCACAATGATGAACCGGAGCACAAGATGCAAAAGCCAATACACGGCATGGACCATAGATTTAGTATATTTTTTATTTATATTTTCTATACAAAAATAATTAATATATTTTAAACAATAATAAAAGATAAAAAATAACTGTGAAAAAAAATTTAATTTTCTAAAAAGAATTTCTAAAAATTTTCTTCAACATATAATAAAAAAAATCTCTTAATCGAAGCTTGGTCGAAATCACCTTTACATCGGCTTTATTATAACAGCGTCCTACAAAATTGTTAATCATTCTTTAACTTACATATAGAAAGTCATGAATATTGATGCGCATCAAGTAAAATTTCGTTTTATACAAAGAAAATTCGCTAATCCCTTTGATGTTAAAAATTTAACATGTTTCGAATTATCTGTCACATCAATAGTTAAAAAATTTTGATTTTTGATTAGAGGACAGATTTTAAAAACAGAAATTTAGTATAGTAATAGTTTCTAAAATTTGTTAACGTAGAAATGCCGAAAGATATCTCAGAAAGAGATTTAATTTCTTTACAAAAAGGATTTATTTTTTATTAGTATTTATATGTAGTATTTTATATTATTATATAAACATCTTTTTATTTTACATTACATTAGTTACGCTGCCGATTTTATACAAACAAATATTTTCAAAAAATTAAGTAAGTTCTGCTGCTTTCTTGTTGATAAAAAAATTGTCCATTCTGTAAAAGTGCATTATTACTGATGTAATCATCAACGAATATTTACTGTTTTTCAATAATAATACATTGGTTCACTTATAAAGGTTATAATTTCCTGCAGATTCAAATCTGTAGAAACCATAACTTCTAAGAAGTGAGAATCAGTGTATTATTACTGAAAAACAGTATATTCGCTGTAAATTATACAGTTAGTGTAGCACTAAAGTCAGTGATAATAAACTGATTCATTTTTATAGAGTACACTTAAGCCATTAGATGTATGCATAAAGCTCCTTTAAAATTACTATTTTCAAGTAGAATTTAGAATTTTGATTTTCTTGCTAAACTTTGAGTCACTTTTGCAAGGCCGACTTTACATGGTGCACTATCTTGTGCGAGCCCTGCATATTTGCGCCTGGACAAAACTCGTTTGCAACGTTTGTTAAATCCAATCAGTTATCCCAGCACCAAGTGTGCGCGCGCGCACTACGTGTGTATGTGTGTGTTTGTGCATCGCGAATCGTGCCATCGTCGACAGTGGCGGCAGCGTTCTAATGTACCGTCGAGCTTGTTTTCGCGTACCACGCGAAATCGCGGAGAAAGCCGGCTGGCAACGAGGTACGAAACGAAATATTGGATTAGGTAGATAAAGGTGGCACGAACCACAATAAGTTCCTCGGACGGTTCGCACGCGATGTGTGGCGCGGGGGACTTTCCTCCCTCTTAGGACGACGGTAGGAGAGCCGAAATGTGATACACGGGGTGAGATAAGACCGAAATTGCGTTACGGCTGGCAACTCGGTTCGCGAGTCGATGCATTTTATCGTCTTCCGAGTGGCGTTGCACTCGAATTTGTCACTTTCCTGTGTATGAAAGCGATGATTGATTAGATAGCTTGTTAAACTATGAATGAGAATTCTGTAGAATGTGTTTGTGACCGCATCAGAATTCTCGTTAAAAGTGTCCGCGATAAATATGAAGATTTGATAGAGATCCATAATATGATACAAAACCATATTGTTATATCCTTCGTTGTTCTATTGTCTCGGTCCTATTGTCTATATTTCATGCAATATTATAGAATATATTATATAAATCGCGACAATTATAATCCAATTCGTTAATTGTAAGGCAGCGTCGAGATTGACCACGTACGGAATTTACTATTCCATAAATTTTTAATTATGTGCACTTTACACGAAAAGAACGATTTTGCTGAAGTATCTAAAGCTCGGCACAAATCTGAAAATAATTTTGTAGAACGACCAAAATAATTACGTACGAATTTCAAGCAATGAATAATGCTTCAAAAAGTTTTAACATTTTAGCAATCAGTTTGAACGTTTTACATAATTATTTTAATGGTCCAACCAAATTAGTTTTAGATCTGTATTTAGCTAAATTTTTATGTACTTTAGTAAGACCTTTCCATGTGTAAGTACATTTTTCTGATTTGCACGCTTTAAATATCCGCAAAACGCCGAATCAATCAATACAAACTTTGAAATTAACGTCAATTACATATATATTCATGCATATTCATTTTTCACGATACGCACAGCATTTGTAAGAAAAAACGAATAATTTCCTTTATTTATAATATAATATTTATGACTATGACGGAATATCTATAAGACTTATTTATAATGTAATATACAGAGCGATCTTTCGTAGGAAATAGAAATTAGTGCAATTTCCGTTAGCGTTTGTATTGTACCATCAAAGTTAGTTCCCATGAAAACATTTTGCACGTGCAAATATCACAAAGCTCTACGATGCTGCGTCAATTTTTAACAGCGCGAAATCATGACGCACTTTATCCGAGTCAGGCGTAAAAGCTTTTTTTCCGCAAAATCTGACAGAGATGCGCGCATCCGCAAAAAAAAAGCGAAAAATTTTTTGGCAGCAGGTTCCGTAGAAAAGCTGAAACACACAACAAAGAGAGCAATGCTTTTGTAACCGATCGAAGCGATCAAACGCCACCGCGGATTATACGTTAATTATTCTGATTGGCTTCTCTCTTATCACATGAGCGTCTATTTTTGATGCTTTCCGACAACTCTCTGTCAACGTCACGACAAACACCGGCGCGCAGTATCGCGTCATGTCGAATTATCCTCCGCGATATCGTTTGCCGCGCCGTTTACCAACGTGAGAAATCGCGATCTCCACGCAATCCTTTCCGTCTTTCACGCGAGATTCTCCCAGTTAGGGTGTCGTTCGCGAAATCATGATCGACGTTCCCACTCTCTCGGTTCCATTTTTCCGTACCATCGATCATCGTGATTCCGGGTTAAAAGGAGTGCCTCGTTAAAAAGGCATATATATCGTTGAACGCGCCGAAGTCACTATCAGGGAATTTGTCGAGAGAGCGTGATGTGAGTGGCGTGTCGGGGGTTTGATCGACGTTCTCCATCGAGAGTCCCCGAGGGCCCTTCTTCATGGGGTGGAAGAACCACAAGATGAGGGGTCGCGCCGCGCCGTCTCGTCGGTTTGTCAAAAATGTATTCGATTCGCCGGGCTCGCAGGGGTAATTGCGTTCGAATTACGCGGCTTGCTTTTCGTTGGTAAAAGTATGATTATTCCAGCAATATTTTGTAAGATTTATATGAAACTCCTTGAGAACGGGATACACGCGCCAGTGTGATTACGTGTGAAATCATGTTTCCCATGAGAATCATATCTTTTCCCCTCGCTTTTCGATTTCGAACTCGTGTCTGACTGATCGTTTTTATCCCCAGACGAAAATCTTTGCTTCGCAAACGATACCGGATGGCATTTTTTTCATTCATGTTTCACAAAAATATGTTTATAGTGAAAGTATGCGTGGAATTTTGCGCGTATTAAAGACCGGTGGCGGTGGCGGTGGCGGTGGCGGTTGCACAGCGATGGTTGTTGCGAGGTTAGCGTTTTCCGTGGAATCCTAAGCAAAAATGAAAGAGATGCGTTTAAAGGAGGACAAGAGCTTTGTGAAAATATTTATTACGTATATTATCGTTTATATGGTTTTGTGAGTTATTTCACGGTTCACGTGGTATACTGTTTTACGCAATTCTCTTTCAGTTCATTTAATAAACAGGTCGCCAGTAATATAATGATCTTACAGCAGACAGGTGACTGTTGAAAATGATAATTTAAATTAATCTGTCGTCTTTTTCATTCTTTTTACAAATGCGTAATTATGAAAGTATTGATATGGATGTTGAGGCAAGACAAAAATACATTCTCATTATATTTAATTGTAATAAAATTGTGAAACAATTTAATTCAAAAGAATTCACAGATAAAATTTTATAATTGCATTATCGAATTTTATAATTACGAAATAGATTTTTGATAAACATTGGTAAAACGTCGTAGCCTTAAAATAATATTGGAGCAATCTTAAAAGTGAGGCTATTTATTTTTACTTCGTCGATCTTTTTTTTTTAAACTATTAAATATTAAAAGGTTACTATTTGTACACCTGAATACATAACGTTATCGAAAAATGCATAGTATAAGATGCTTGAGTACAAAATAATTTTTTAACGGAATTACGATATTTTTTTTTGTCACGTAAGCGTAGTTCAATGCTGGTTTCTCGTTATACATGCTACAATTTGGCTATCAATATCGCATTAAACGTGACACGATAACAGGCATGTAATGCTCCGTGAAAGCAGAAAAAAATTATGATTTCCCTCTAGTCAGGCAAAAGAAGTTCTGCAAATTCATCTCTTTCGTAGTGATTTATCATTTGTTCCACTATCATATTTCATCGATATTGCGTGTGCGTTGTCGTTACATTTCTCTTTTCACATATTCCCATATATACTATACATAGTATTTGTTTTTCAAAAATTCCACTCTAGGCAATTATTTGAAAATATTGGGATTGATGGATGTGATGTCACGTCACACATAGAATTTCATCAGGATTTTGGAAGGACACTGGTTAATTCTATTTGAAAAAATTTCGACGATGCTTCGTTTATTTATACATATAAATTTGATAATTTGCCTTTTGCATACAGATAGGGATAAACTTTCTGGTCTGCAAAAATAGAAATTGCACAGAATAGTGGAGCATTTGGTTTAAATTAACGATTCATGCACTTACATTTCACTTCTCGATCATAATCTCTCTATTCAGGATCCTAACAATAAGAAATGCTTCCTCAGAGAACCACCATTTCTGTAGGAGCGGAAATGAATGCTGCGATAAGTTAAAAAGTAAGCAATGCATTATTCAGTTTTATTAAATCCTAGCGGAAGAAAGGAGTTTCGTACCATTCGAGTCTATCTTTAATTGGAAACCTTTTTCTTCATTCCTTGATATTAATAATGTGACGTAAAAAGAAATAGGAGAATAAGAGAGAAAAACCTATGAATTGTATCTATGTTACATAAAGCTTTCAATGTAATTCTCGATATCTGTATTCACAGAGTTAACGCGTATCGCGTTACTCACATATGTACATCTCAATTTAAACGGATACATCGTCGTTTTATTACGTTGAATGAGGCTGGAAATTTTAATCGGTTTAATGTTACGAAATAACTATCAACAAAAAAATAGTGATTAAGTAGAGGAATATTTGCTCCCTGGTAATTAAGATAATTAAAAATCAGTGAAGAAGAAAGTAAAAAAATGTAGATTCTTAATTTAACCTTTGTTAAAATCAGCGCTTTACTTCATTAGATTAAAATTCACTCTGCTCTCTTTTTTTTTCTTCATTTCAAATATCAGTTAGTAACACACGGAATGTAATTATTCCTTTAAAAAATGAATTTAATACGTAACGTAGGATTAACAAATATTTCATCAAAAGCTCGTTGCGTTAGACAAACCCACGTTTCTTGTTTGCGCGAAAATACGCCTCCGCTTGATGTTGTGATATTTGTAATAGAAATCAGTCTTGCGAGTGCAAACCTTCATTGGAAATGCTTTTCAACAATGATACTTAAAACCGACGAACGCATACTGATAAAAAGAGAAATACTTATGTGCGACCGCTGTATTGATCCCACGCAATGGGACATGCGACCCCGTGTGGCGTGCAATGCGCGGATTACGTTTCGTTTTTCGAGTATGACGTTTCAGTGACACGTATTTTCCACGGTTCGCTTTCGGGGTCTTGGTCGAATCCAGCTGATGGCGGCGTACAACGATTTTAATTAAAGTAAGTAACAACGACGGGGCTGGCGTGTAGTAAATGGAGAGTACGGGACCGAAATGTAACGCAGTGACGTACAATCTCGCGTGTACCGTATTTTGTTTGGAATATGTTTTAGCTGTCGTTCATTTATTTCTACACTTGTATAATTGCGAAACCAAATTTGTAACATAAGTCTGTGGAATAAATCGCAATTTTTCTTTTTTTTTTTCGAAACATTTTCGTTGATCTTTTCTTGGTGCACACAATATAACTTTCACAGACCTTGTATATTAAAAGAAAATTTATTTTGTAAATTAACGCTTTTTTAAAGCATCTGTTTAAAATCTTACCAAGCGGTTTCATTCACGAGAAAAATTTGTATTGATTATGTTAGATTTCGAACGAAATATCAAAATATATCAAATATATGGTTTATCAATCAAAATATGGATTTTGCAATCCAATTCGATATACTAAAAATTTTATTTGGCGCACTAATTAATTTAATGAAATTAGGATTGATGTTGCAGTTTATAAATATTACAAGAGGATTAGCATTTGTAATAATATGGGTTATATCGCTATTTAAAAGGTTATTTATCTATAAACTCCTTGATTTGCTGTGCGTGACTATATTAATCATATATATACATATATGATATCGTTGTGAAAAGTATTTATCGTCATGACGAAGTAGATTCATATATATGTATATTATGTATGTAAAGCGGCTTTGACAGATTTCTCTTTCTCTCTCTCATTTTCATTCATGTTAGATTATCAGTAAATATGGATATTTTTCGTCAAATTTCACAAAATAACTGTATTATTTAACATTATTAATTAAATATATTAAATATAGAGTTTTGGTATAATTAAAGATACCTATATATATATACTTTAAACTGGAAAATATTGTAAAGAAATTTTTACGTATATGTTATGTGTGAAATATTAATATCTATTATTAATAATGTTTTAATACATATATGTGTTATTTGTGTAAAATATTCTATAAGTATAGTTGAAGTGCGATTGTGGCATGGCAGACAGTGTACTAGTCTATCAAGCTAGAGATTCCGGGTTTGATCCCAGTAGGAATCAAAATATTTACGCTTGTGTCTCCTCTCGGAAAAGGCTGGCAACCTCCCGAGAGTATCCTTGCCCATAGAAATATTTCTCAAAAAATTCGCTGTTCGGAATCGGCATTAAAAAATGTAGACATATGCTCGTAGCAGTTGAATATAATCAGCATGCACACTATAAGCTATGAGAGAAGTGCTAAATTAATATCAACTTACTTTACATCGATTTGTAAGAAAGAAATATATTTTTTTAATACTTTTTTTTTATTCGTAAATTAAAATTTGTATTATATTTTTTTATGTTACTCATACATTTTTACAGAATCTTATTTTTAATATGATTTTACATCTTATAAAATAATACAAAGTGAAATAAGAATTGCTTAATTATTATTTGAATAAAGATAGAAATATATAATGAAAAATTTTATAATAAAATTTCTTAGAAATATATGCATTTCTTCATGAATAATTAAATTTTGTATTTTATTATTCATTTACTTTTATTTGTTTACATTTTATTCACTTTATTCACTTTATAATATTATCAATTTGTACTCTTTTTCTCTCTTTTCTGGAAACTGTAAGAATAAAATTAATTACGGTAATAAAATTAGATTTTATGATAATAAATTATGATAAAATTAGATTTTGTTAAATATTGTTCAAGAGTATATATAATTTTTATTATTTTTCCCTCTTACTCAGATTATTATTGGCACGCAAAAAATATTCAAGATTTTAGATCCTAAAATTCTTAGACGTGATAGTATTGCACAAAATACGTGTTAAGGTTTTTCTGGACTGTTACATTGTTACTAGCATTATAAATAATGTATAATAGAAAGTAAAGCACCGAGGGAAATACACCTGGAACTTTTATAGATGAGTTAATTTTTAGAACACTTTGCATTGCAAATGAAGCAAATTTCAGTAAACGCATTAAGCATTTATAATACAATAACGACAACAGTTTGATTAGAAATTCATAATTATGGTAAGATTGTCAAAATAATTACATGTATTCCTGTGCATTTAATTTAATCATTCGTAAGCAATGTGCAATTTACGTGTCGCAAGTAGGAAAGAAATCTAATTCACCAATAATTTAACTTGATTGTTTACAGGTATTTTCGTAGTAGAAATGGTTGCAATCAGACCAGAATTGATCCCGAATTATTTTCGTGAAATGCATTCGTATTTTGTATTCACATTCGTATAAATTCAACGTAACACGCCAAACGGTAGTTTGTACAATAAAATATAATAACTTGTCGAATTACGTTGTGTTATTCTTACAATATTTAATCCAGAACAAATTGCGTACATTTGTGGTCGTTTATCGGATTATGTATCTATAACGATTCTCTATAAACACGTCCTGCATCATCACACGAGAGCTTCGACATCGCAAAATATATTAAGGCACGAGCGTTATTGAATAGGTTGTTAAATTTCGAGCACAAAGGTGTATTACGCATTTTGAGAGAATACATGTGTTATTTTACATAAAATTTACTGTATGCGAAATGTACAAGAAATTAATTAATATGTAGTTTTTTATTATATATAATTATACAGAAATTATACGACAGAGTTTTAGATGCATAATCACACGCTGTACTCTTAAAATGCAACACTTTTGTATATGTAATTATATATATGTATGTGTGTGTGTGTGTGTGTGTGTGTGTGTGTGTGTGTGTGTGTGTGTGTGTGTGTGTGTGTGTGTG
>NW_017305885.1:919726-923237 GCF_001594115.1 Trachymyrmex septentrionalis
GTATATCAAAGATTAAAAGTTAAATAATCTTTTCTAATTAATAATCCAAGCTTTTTACATATTTTTTAAAAACATTTTTTTATAAATATCTCTACTAAAAATATTGTAATTATTTGTTTTAATTTTGGAGCAGAGGAGAATGGATGAAGTAATTAAAATACGTGAGTAAACGTGAGATAAAGTGTAGAGGTAAAACGTAGTCGGGGATAATCTTTTGACGATAAATCGATGTTCGTTCATATGTAAGCAGTTAGTGCAACGAATATTCCTTCGGGGATGACGTCGATAGACTATATGGACGCAGTCCGCACATTAATAATGGGACGATATTTGCATTACAGTCGCACACACGACCGCAATAGAATCGCTCTTCAAACTCATGCTCATTTAACCAATTTCCGGTTATCAAGAAATCAATATTACAATCTGCTTGCGCGCGAGTAAATTACTCTCATAGTGTAATATTCCTCATAGCGATCGTGTGTGGAATGAGAAAAAAATTTAAATGCAGCACTTTTGATCTTGCAATAAAAGCGCATCGCAATGATCATCTTCTACTTGTACAACTACTTTTTTATAACACTTGTTCACTCTCGCTTTATCTTTCCCCCTTTCTTTCTCTCTTCTGTCTCTCTCTCTCTCTCTCTCTTTCTTTTTTGCTTTCTCTCTCGTTGCTCTAACTGAAACCGTTACAGTGTAACCTACAGGCTATACGGCATCGTTATAGGCGATATGCACCGACTGTTTCGTTTGTATCGTGGAATCGACGTTTCTCGGTGCAACTGCCAGATCCATGGTTATCGGTGGAAGATTCAATATCGCTTATAATCGATTCTGCCTATCGGAATATCAACGTCATAATTTGCAGGGATGCCAGAGATGAGATGCGTCACAGTACTCTGGGTTATTCAGAAATATCCTCGATAAAAAAGAATAGGGTTTCGTTCTTGAACGAGACAGAGTTCGCCGCATCTTTGCATAGTTCGACTGCTAGCTGCTAGACACGTTATACTCTACGAGAATTTATCATTCGAACTGCGAGAGGAATCGATCATTCTGCACGCCGGAAAAACCGAGATGCGGAGAGAAGGCGTAACGCGTACGAAACCATATATCCACATACTGCAGAAGCCAAACATCGTACAGTTGTTCCGATGGAATAAATAAACTTTTTTTTTTAAGAAGATCGATTGCCCTAAAGCATTTCTCAAGATATAAAACACGCAGTAACAATCACTCTCTCATGAATAAAGGATAACTGATATCCCCTAAAGATATTATTTACTTAGAACAATAAAATCATAAAATACATTTCTCTCTTATTACAATTTTCTCTGGAATCTTCTTTAACATGATAAGAATATCGTCTACTTTACATTGATTCTTTAAATTTTTTTAGTTGTTCAGATAAAAACCAACAATATTGTACATATAAAAATTTCTTATATATATATATATATATATAGTGAGTGCAAAAAGTATTTATATAAAGAAATTTTTTATAAAAAAAAGCATTTGTAGAAAATAAACATTAATACGCAATTTTATACAATTAATATATTCTATTCTAACATAAACAAACGAGCTTCGCGTGTATTTTTGATTTTAGAAGTTAAATTTGTCGACTGTGCGAATACTTTTTGAGCGCCCAAACAATACAATTTTTAATTTTCATTTATTTTTAAGATGATATATTTTCAATAATTAATACATTTTTGGTACATACAATTTCGAGAAATATTCAGTCTATTTTATTATTTATGAATAAATTGTTAATTACCTAGCAAGAAATGACTATTAATTTCACATCAAATTGATGTTGAAATCATTATATTGATATTGATTCGACATCAATCATCAGTCATTTTTTGGATAATGTTTACTTTTTAAAAATAAGGATTGTTTTAAAAATATTTTCTCTGTTCTTTTTGTACTCACTATACGTACAGAAAATAGATTTATTTAGAAAGAAGCATATAAATAATTGTACAAAACATATGCTATAATAAATACTTAAATGATTATATAAATAAAAAAATTCTTAATACATAAATGTCTGTAAACTTTGTGTAATAATTTTAAAAAATTGAACTATGTGTGCTTTCGAAATAAGCAATATATACCTCGCAATTATTTATAAACATGAAAAGTAAATGTTTATTCTAATTTACAACTAACATGCGCGCATACATTCTATCGAAATTCTCAGTCAGTTTAGAATTATTTATGTACGCGTCTAGCTACATATAATTATTCAGCTTTGTCAATAGCGCCGGAAGCGTGTCACATCTAGCGGAGTTTTATAATCAGTTTTGAGACAATCAATAAATGCACTGTTATGGAACTATGTAGTCGTAGATTTATCTATTTAATGAAGCAATATTGTTGCACGCAAGTTTATTAACTCGATTAGTTGTCGCGATAGCGAATTTCGTTCGAAACGACTCAGCTCGGCTCGACTCAGTTCGATTCAGCTCAGTGCAGCTCAGCTCGGGCACTCAATGTCGACCATTACGTTAATTACGGGCAAACGGATAATGCCAACGAGCGTCGAGTTCTGCAGTCGACACGATGGCGATGTCAACGAGATACTTATTGTCTGTAACGCACCCGCACGCCGCAACGATCGCTCTTTCCGCCTCTCGTGAAAACGAAGAAATTACCGGGTAACGACGCAAATTTGCCGTCACTAAACTTGTTGCTCGCCGTTTGCGAGCTATTTTCGTGACAAACAGAGAGAAAGAGAAACGTGATGAATATAAAATATAATTTAAAAAACTCGACACGCGGACATTGGATGCCTGTGCGCTCGGAAAACTTTGTCTCTCGTGAATTTTTGGATGCGAAAGTGACAAGAGAGAACATACGTAAATTAGGATTCTTTTCTCAATTATACGTAGCTTTAA
This sequence comes from Trachymyrmex septentrionalis, assembly GCF_001594115.1. NCBI lineage: Eukaryota > Metazoa > Arthropoda > Insecta > Hymenoptera > Formicidae > Trachymyrmex > Trachymyrmex septentrionalis. The sequence goes on from NW_017305885.1 coordinate 922,633, forward strand.
TAATTATACTTTTCTAACTATAATTAAGTGCAACAATAATATTATATCGTATTCAGTTCATAATCGAAGAAATAGTATTTTACTGTTTGTTCTAAAGCTTTATCTCAATAGACAAAGAAATTTTAAATATGATATGATTTTGATGATTTATAACAAACATGGGATATACGTATATTAAAAATATACTTATTCATATAATAAACTGCTAAGATGTTATGTTTTATTTCTACTTTAAGTTGGCTGCTGATAAGTTGAGTGCTGATAAGTGGTCGACAAAATTGTAGCGACTCATGATTGTCGACAATTTATACGTGTTAGTCGGTAAGATCTCGGTTGAGTAGCTTTCGGTAAATAGTCCAAGAGCCTAATGTCTCCAGTAATGATGGGGAACTAGAAACTCAATTATACGTCTTCGAAGTATGGCTTTAAGTGCAATAGCTTCGCCATTTTCCTTTCAAAATAATTCGCTGCATTCTGTTTGTTGTGCCAGTTATAGCATTGTCTCGTTATACACTTGCATGTCTTATTTCTATATGTATTTATAATCTTCCTTTGAATAATATATTAAACGTGTTCATTTTTTTTATAAGCGTTATTATATTTAT
>NW_017305885.1:923337-927780 GCF_001594115.1 Trachymyrmex septentrionalis
TTTGAATTTGTCTTTTGATATTTCTATTTATATTTGTTTCATAATGTGAGAAGTGTTTTAAATATTTCACGGTATAGAATTTTAAATTAAATTAAATTAATGTTTTTACATAAAGTGTTAAAGAAGAATGAAATTTTTGTTACTGTGATTACGTTATATAGAACATATTTTTTTATTAATATGCATTATATTAAAAATAATTAGATTAATGATCATAAATAAAATATTATTATTGATATACGTAGTGAATCTACATAAGTGGTAATATAATTAAGTTTAATAAATTATACATTGATACCAGTTTTTAAAAAATAATTAATATGACAATCGATATTGTTACATGAATTGTGATGGACCAAAGGCAAGATAAATGCGATTTGCATATCGTTTCGGTTGAACATGAACAAAACCGAAACTCAATACAGTATCCAATCAATAAAATGAATACGAGCGATTTTACCATTATATGAGAACAATTTTGTAGCTATAGAAATTTTTAAATTGTATTTGCAGTGTAACTATATTGAAGATCAGTAAATCGAAAGTTAAATTAGTGACAATACTTTTGCGAGAAAGAAAAAGAAATGGTAAAGAAGACAAATATTAATTGAAAACTATTGTATAATAAGATTATTAGCGGATCTCTTTCTTTAGCGAAATATAATTTTATATTTACATATCTCAAATTAAATAAGAGAAAAATCTATTCAATCAAAGCAGATTTAGTGCTTAAATATTATTGATATTACTATTCTGGTTTTACTCGAAATTACGTTTCGAGACCGAAAAGCATTTTGGCGTGTGGTTTGTAGAATAAATATACATATCTTAAATTCATACAGAAATATTGATCAAATATAGAATTTCTCAAATTTTATTAGATTTATTCTTATCTGTCCAAATTCGTATCTTAATCTATTCTAAATTGTCTTTAGAATTAGATGTATAATCTCATCATATACGAGATGAATTTCCGAATTCGTATCAAAGAGAAATCGCATTGTAGTCTAACCGATCAGCTATCGTGGCGTAATTCCGCGGGAAACTCGATTGTTAAACGACCCATTAACCGACAGTGCACGTAGTTTGGAAGCAAAAATGTTTTTCGTAGGAAAACGAGGAATCAGCGCTGAAACAACGCTAGAATTAATTGCTTGCACTAATTGCTTGTACGCTAATAAATTGTATCTTTAAAAGGAATATCAGTCTCAAAATTTAGATTTTAGAATGTAAATAAAATAATTTTTATTTTATATTTATATCTCTCTCTTTTTCTCAAGGGAAAGAGAGAGATCCAAATATAAAATAAAAATTATTTTTTTCTATTCCATTAAATTTCCATGAGATGTAAGCATTATGCAATTTTATGAAAATGATACATATTAAATAATTCCGCATAATTTAAATTAGATAAATTAAATAAAATTAAAGTTTCTATTTAAATTTAATAGTTATTAAAAGTTATATTCTTCATAGACTTGTAAATTGTTATTTTTAGAATTGTGAGAAACTGCATGCTTGTAGTGAGATATATATATATATATATAGTTGCATTGGCGCTCTCTCTAGTAAAAAAAAATATACGAGTAGAAATCCAAAGTATTAAAAACTATTTTTGATTTGGTGAAAAATGTGACTTATACCTTTTTCAAGATAAACATTCCAATTGATTTACATACTAAAACAATTTTCGCATTATCTGGCATCGCACAGCTGTATAATATGATATCGAAACAGGTGATCGGAAACAATGGAATATTCGAAACTAGCAATCATATAAATTTATAAGTTAATTCTTCTGAATGCAAGTCATTTAGCTTATAAATAGGTATGTCCTTTTTGCTTTATATCACCAGTAAGCGCACTTTGTATGATATTGCCAAGAGTGCAATTGTAAAGTGCTGAAAAGTACCACTGATGAACAAAAGTGCCTGATGATGTCAAAAATATGAATGTACCGTTGCATGTTTTCAATCGGTTTTATTGATTTTGTCTTTAATTTACGACGCATGTGTATCGTGTAATTGAAATTATCTAAAACAAACATGACTGAATAAATGCAAGCTTTTACTATACAGAAAAGCTGTTGCAATATGAAACAGTTTGATCCTTGCTTGCCGTTGAAATAATATGTATTCTAAAAGTTATTACATTATTTTCTCTATAAGACTCTACTAGTCATCCGCATATAGTGCAACGCTAGTCATCTATAAATCGAAATGTTATATTATTGTCTTGCCTACACTTTGAAGACATGATCGATAATTGAATAAAGAGGCACATGAAATTGTGCCGTTATAGCAAAAGAAGCAAAAGTGGTAATCCACTCGTTTGCGCGGCAAACTAGTTGCTCTATATGTAAATTGCTTGTTCTATATGGAAATGCCCGCCTTTCCGCGTAAATGTCGCGATGTTACAACGTGCTTGCAATACCTGCTGAAATCGCAAAGGTTTGTTCGAGTGTTGTTACGCGAATGACAGATCACGATTCGTGAACTGCAATTATTTAGGCGACGATCGGAGGATTGTGTCAAGCGCCGCGATTGTTTTACGGATAATTCGGTGTGGCGAGGCATACTGGATTGACGGATATTAATTGTCTTCCATATCGATACGAGGTGCCTGCCCCTCCCCTCTCCTTCCCTCCCGAGTACTTTCGTTCGTCCCTCAAACGATTTAACTGTGCGGCCTCGACAAAGTGATGTCGTGTGTTGTTCCCCAACAATAATAGGAGTAATTAACGCGGATTGTGAAAATCCGATGTGTGCTCGAGCTAAAAGAGTGACAAGACTTCAAAAGCGGTTGTGGTAGAGGTAGAGGAACGCGGCGTTAATCGGATGCGGAGGGTGGGAATGCGCGTTATATCGAGAGGTCGTCAATCTATTTCCATTATTCTTCGTCCGGCAACGAAATCGAGTGCACCGGGTATATCGGAGAGACGTGATTTACGACGAGCATTGTTTGCGGACGTTTATCTGATTCCATAAGTCGTTCTTACGTGAAACGAGTTTCTTGATTGGAGTTTACCTTCGTACGGCTAAGAAAAGTATATATCTCGTCTCGCGGATATATTGAACTGAGTTTGAAACCACGTTAAAAACTCGTCTGGCCAGAGCAGTAACAAAATTTTTAATATAAATATTGAAAGAGGGATAAATACATTATGTAAAAATGTCCTCGAAATACAATTTTAAGTAAAATGCTAGATATGTATACATACCTTTTTTTGATCGTGCACGTACATTGCGTATACAAATGTATTTTGAATGTTTGGTGAACACGTTCGTTACATGAAAAAATTCGAATAGAGTTAATAATTGAAGTGACTAGATTAAAAAAGAGTTTTTTTTTTTGGAATTTTTTTATCGGTTTATCGATTTTTATATTACATACTGCAGGTAAAATGTCAGCGAGTTATACAAGTAATATCGATCCTTTATGAGACCTTTACGCCAAGTTATCCCGCGTAATTAAATCAATGAAGAAGCAACATTTAATATATGTCAATCAGAATCAACACGATCTCGTTTCGTAGTGCATGTAATCAGGCCGCTTAAGAAGGAAGATCTGACGAGGAATCTATCCGGCGTAGCTTACACGAGGCTGGAGAATAAAATTCTAAATGAGATCGTCTACGAGCGACGGAGCGTCGCATTTAAACCTTCAGAAGCTCTCGACGTCGCGTATAACCGTTCCTCTGGCAGATGGAAAGCGAGTTCTAATCCGATCAGACTTTCTTTCTAGTCGTCGACGAATTGAATGCAATCACCGAGAACTAGCTTCCTCCTTCTCCTTGGCGTTATAAGAGCATTTCACCTGCGCAAATACGTGCAAGTTTCACCGACAACTTTGCCAACTTGGCAGCAAACTTATACGGGGCGTTCGATCTCCGGTGCCGAAGGAGATGTGTAAAGATAGGCGGTAAACGGAAGCTAGGGTGGAATTGAGAAAACGAGCTGGATAGAGCGTTATCGAGGCTGCTCCGAGAGGGTAAAGATGAAGGAATAAGGGAAGGAGAACCACCTAACAAATGGCGATGCTTTCGATGGTCTCGCGTAAATAATAATCATCTTTGGGAAGAAGGCACTACGGCGCGGCGGCAGGTTCGGAAGAATCAAATCCTCCGTGAATAAACGCGTGGACGTATGTAATCCCGCCACCGCTGCATTAACGATATGAAAGGAATATTGACTTACTGTTTCTGGAGTACGCGAGCCGCGTAATGGAGATTTACTGTTGAAGAGTCTGGTTGACGATAACGACGACGACGCCGACGACGACGACGATGAAAACGATATCGACATCGCTATCATTCTTATTCTTTAATATCGTTCTTTAATATCGTGGATGATATATACATATTATGCTTACGTAAGAAGAGATATTTGAGAGTTACAGAGTTTGTTTGAGGAGAAACTTCGTTAATCGAATCTATTCTTTTGT
>NW_017305885.1:927880-928802 GCF_001594115.1 Trachymyrmex septentrionalis
TTATGCTTACGTAAGAAGAGATATCCAGAGTTTGTTTGAGGAGAAACTTCGTTAATCGAATCTATTCTTTTGTTTCTGGTCCAGCGCGCAGACTCGGTTTCACTTGTTAAGGATACTATACAGTTAACAGCAAAGAGATATAACAGAAGACAAGCAAAACAAATCTTTCATGTTTTATATTTTTTTATTCGCACTAAGCGTAAATATTAAAAGTAGAGATGTGAGCTGTTCATTATTAATATCAATTTTTGCTTCACGTAGAGACAATTTCCACGAGATAAAAAATGTTTGTTGAAAAAATGCAAATTGTAGATAATGGCAAAGATGCTGCAAAAATTTTAATTATCGTTCTCTGATGTGCGAAACGTGTCTCAAATTTATATATAACAGCCAGAGTTATTTTAAAATAGATCCTTTATACCTTAAGCCAAACAAGATATATTGTTATGCGTGCGAGAAAAAAAAGAATAAGATGTATCTTATGATTGATACATAAATAGATATATAAATAGATTAAAAAAATTAAATATTTAATTTGGAAAAAAATAGAATTTTTTTAAATATAATAAACGTTTGTAGACAGTATGAAGATAATTATTTGTGACATTGATATAAATTAATGTACAACAGTTAAATGTTAAAACCATTACGATAAAGTATCGATACAATATTTAAAAAATTACAATAATACTTAGCTAAATAACAATACAAATATTATTAATTCCTTTTTTGCATATTTAAAAAGCCATAAATTTAAAGAACAAATTTCAACTCTTTGTCAAACTAATAGACGTATCAAACTAATATAACGTATTCAAATCTTTAATACTAATTTATTACTCTTTATGCTTGAAGTGTCAATAATGTGTGTGCGCCCTAAGGTATTTTATAATACATGGAAGTCGGAGCGGAGTGTAACTAA
>NW_017305885.1:928902-933109 GCF_001594115.1 Trachymyrmex septentrionalis
TGTGTGTCTTGAAGTCAATAATGTGTGTGCACCCTAAGGTATTTTATAATACATGGAAGTCGGAGCGGAGTGTAACTAATTCGTGAATGTTTATCAGTTAGTTGACGATAGCTATTTAAGTAGGTATCTGTATTCAGAAGCTTTCCTATAGCGATGCTATTGAAATATATAGGAGACTGCTCCATGTGGTCACGATCTTGTATCTGTATCCACCTTTATACGTTGTCGCAGCTTAAAATAAACAAACATATATGAACACTTGGGTCATCGGCCAGCGATTGCACGCTTTCAAAGTATTTGTATCATATGCTGGAAAGTGTACATCAGCATTTGGCATCGATCCGACATATTCATGGACATTGAAATGCGCCAGAAACCGCTGGGAACGAGAAATTGGACGAGATTTTGGACATCGTTGCACTTTGAAATAAAAATGCGATTACATCATCACCAACATTTGACTGTATAACGTTGTCGGAAATAATATCCGAATGATATCCGAGAGGACGATGACACTATGGGGAATTGAAAATCTCACAATCATTGGATGTTCAATATTCACCATTGTGAATGCTATAATTCATAAGTTAGCATCTGGATGTGCAATCTTATTGCACCGAGAGATATCGTAGATGATTTCAAATTTCGTTTGAATAATTTCAAAACCAATATCCTATTAATGTGTAATATTATACATAAATGCAAATTTTACAACGCTTTTTTGAAATATGTTTTAAATAATTTGAAACATGTGCGAGAGGAAAAAGCGAAAGCACATAAAGTATTAAAGAATATTAAATTTTTAATATTATTTTGGATTATAATAAAAATTTTAATTATCTTTTAAATTATAAGGCATTGTATACATAATTTTGCTTCTAAAAATATATTTTAAATATATTGAAGAAAGCGCAATATAATTCCAGTAATCATACAATTCCAGTAAAAAAAAAAATCTACATATTTAATGAAAGCAATACATGCATATATGTATAATAATATTTAAAAATTATACAGATAAATGCAAGTCGCAAAGATAGGAAATTCAATGTAAATATACCGAGTTTGCGCGGTATATTTAAACTCGTTTCCTATCAAGAAAATAAACTGTCAACGGTTATATTAGCCTGTTGAACAAGCACCCATTTAAGAAACGAGTTTCGATGCAAATCCGCAAAATGTTCCTGGAGCAGTGGCATTCGCCTCAAAGCATACGCCCGTATCTGCCGCCGTATTTGGCACAAACTTCACATTCCTGAAGGATAGGATATAGAGGAGATCACAGACTAGATCTGTACCTTCGTTCCCACGGCGGAAACTTTATTATCTCGAGTTGTCACGACGCACCTGTCAACATAGCGTCTACCCAACCGTAATTACATCCTAAATATTCCGCATGCGAAAAGTTTCGAACTTTGTTCGTCGCGCAGTGAGAATCACGATGAGAGAGGCTTGTTAAACGCTTCTTATACTGCCCTGGCGCATTATGCAATCCAAATGCCGTGAATATCGACATGACTTCTCGTGTACATCGTCGTTGCATCCCATTATCTCAACTTGTGATCATAGACAGTTGAGGATATACCTTTTGCTCGGATTATCCGCACAGAAACGCGCGCCAGCAACTACATTTAATTTCAGTGCGTCTACAAGACGATTATGATCACCCCGCAGGAGCCGGCACGTGCTTCACATTCCTGAAGGATATAACGCGCGAGGCTTGTCACGAACCGGTACTTGTCTCTCTGTGTGCAACCACGAGATAAACCTGATTACGCTATGACAGCGGCAGAGTGGACCGGGGTACTGTTGGTTCATAGACACGTGGCATTCTCTCGTTTGTGGCTGGGTTACATACGTCGACAACGCGAGCTCGTTTACACCATACTAATGAAGGAGGATACAACCGCTTCTGGAGCAAGTCGCTAACGACTTATCCCGCGACGATTGCACTCATTCATATGCGACGACTGTATCGTCTAACTCTCTACGGGATGATGCGACGTATCGTAATTGGTAGTTTCTGCGTTTCCTCAAATCCATTTCCCGTTAATGAGAATCGTTCGTGTCCATACAAACACACTTGTTTGTTTCCCAGCTGCGGCGAATAATACTAACGTTCATAAAGGAGACTTCTACTTCTACTAATTTATAAACGCAGAATGTTCTTCGTAAATATATATTTTTTAAGTTTAAATATAATATCAATTGTTATTCGCATTTGGATGATCTGTTTTGAATTTCACGGTTCTTGTAGTGAATTTGTATAAAACACTCGTGCGAATGTACATATATATGTTCACGTGAAATGCAATGCATCAGGATGGAATTTCCGTAATTATGAACTCATCTTAATTAACTCGCGACTCGAGATGAGAAACTGGACTGCATACCGACGTCTCATAAGCATATGGCAGATATTCGCCTGTTCAGCGGGGTATGCGTAAGACAACGAAGTTACTGTTTTCTCGGTACTAATAGATTTGGAAGTGTATCTTGCAAGTAATTAACTGTCAGGTTTATCTTACTGTACGAACCTCCTAGGTTAATATATATAAGATCGTTTTCTATCAATATTTGAATTATGTATACCTACGGGGAACTATAGTTGCGAATTGTTATAAATCTAATGCAATTCTATGTATATATATATACAATATATATAAATCATGCATCCAAGCATAATAAGTAAAATTAACATTAATAATTGAAGTTATTACAAAATATTTATTTGTCATATAAACTAATTATCATGATCTATTAATTACCGTCAGTGTCAACTAGAATAATACAATACTTGAGTAGGTATGCGATAATACCAAGTGGAAGCATGTCAGTGTAGAGCGTGTCGAAGCATGTTATCAAGTGTCTTTATGCAAAGTGCACCATAGAATATGCTAGATTATATCATAACAAGACAATAAATGACAAGCTAACAGTAAAAAAAAAAGAGAAAAAAATTATGAAATATAACATTAAAGTGTACTCTTTCGTTAATTTTTACTGTATTCTGCATATATCTCCTTACAATACAATATTTTATAACATTTCTGAGACTTCTTAAATCGCTCTGAATTAATTATTTTACTTTGATGTACATTTTGATTCTTGTATTTTAATTTTTGAATATTCTTGTAATTATTTATTTATTTTTTCTTTTTTAACATATTTTAACAGGTTCCATGATTGTAAATATATATCTTTCAATAATACTTAATATATCCATTGTAATGTTATGTAAATTTTACTAAATTATATATTTATTATTTTTTACATTAATTGCGCATCGTTTATCGTGCAGATTCTTTAAAGCCTACTATTTCTCTCTTAAGTTTTTAATTATCCGGAGTCTTATTTGTCTTTATTTCTTTTAATTTATAACAAAATTGTTTTCCTGTCTGATCTTTATTTAAAAAATATATATATTGTGTTAATTATACATTTTCTGACACGCGATACATCAAATGTATATAAAACTTTTAATGTTTTCATTTGTAGATAGAGATAAGATAAATATGTCAAGTATTTCTTTGAAAATTACGAGATGTAACTTAAGGATTCTTCTGGGTGCCATAATGAGCAAGTTGAGATATTTTCCTAATTTTTAAATAGGTTTCCACGTGATAAATGCGCGGTCGTTTGTATCGGATTAATAGATCTGGTCATTCGTTCCGCAAGTAGTAAACGACTCGTAACGACTGCGGTAGTTTTCTTCGTATACGTAAACATTCCCGAGCGTATAGAAGAAACAAATTCGCTTATCGCTGGTACGAATACGGAACAATTTCTTCCTTACGATTTATGCGTATATTTTATTTATTCAAGATATATATACGTTTTATATATATATAAAAATGTATCAAGCTGGGATAAGCACAGTAATCATCATTTGTGTTAGTTGTAACTATAAGTTGTGATGGCTTGTTATAATTATGAATTGTAAACAAGTTATTAAGGTAATCTAAATTATTTTGTTTTTATATGACTTATATCATTTGCTCTTTAATTATTTAATTATAATTTACACAATTACAATAACGTGGATTTCGTTTTTTTAATAATGGATATTTATTATTTTGCAATGTAAACTGTGATGTATTTCTACATTAGAATAAAGAAGTGTTTGCAATATCATATTATAAAACAAGAAAATATTGCAACAAAACATTTTATATATATATATATATATATATATATATATATATAT
>NW_017305885.1:933209-936466 GCF_001594115.1 Trachymyrmex septentrionalis
AAAAACTAGTGAATGTAAATTTTCGTAAAATACCGCGAGTTCTTGACACGTTATATTTTACAATATCAACACAATATTTTATAAACTCTAATATACATATAGATGGTATACAGAGAAACGTATTCAGGAAGAGGCTGGAGTTTATGATAAATGTTACAAGTTATTTTTTTTTTAATTTAGGGAAGTAACGAAATTCTTCACTGATATTTTAAGGTTTATTGGACTTTCATGGAAAAATACCGTTACCGAATATTCAGACGGCAAAAACTCCAATCATTTTAAAATATAAAACCGTATATTTTTTTCTTATAAAAAGTTTCTTCTCATTATTCTACATTATACATATAAAATTATTAAAGTAAAATTAGTAAGAAATAAAAGTTTTACAAGATATTTCATATTTTATTCTGCTACATTTTGACATAAGATAGGTATAAAATATCTCGCAAAATACTCGCTCTTACTTTAATATTTTTATACATAAAGTGAAGAGAAGATTGATTTGTGCGCGCGAATGATTTATTTATAATAATAATGTATATTGAATATATAGAAATAAGAATCCAAAAATAGGAAAGATCAACTTATTATGTTTTTGTTATACAAAAGTTGAGAATCTTTCTTTTTAATTAGAGTTGTATTGAGTCGTATTTTTTTACAGAATTCGTGAGGCAATATAATTCCAAAATGAAAACAATTTTCATATAGTTGGATTATCGGCAAAAATCACATTATTGCATACTCATCTTCAATAATTTGAAATTAGAGTAATGGAACGTTAATGGTAATTATATCAGATGACTCTATCGATGAAAAATATCGAAAAATATTTTAGCAATTATGCATAAAAAATATAATGCATAAAATTCCATTTTTTCAATTAAATTTCATGTTGAAATTAAATGACAATGTAGAGAATAAGATTGAAAAATTCTTTCCGGAAGGAACAATTGTTTATATATAATTGAGAATTTCTCATGATTCAATGTTTTAATAATTAGAAGTTAAGAAAAAGAAAGTCAAAATCAGCAGCATCTTATTAATTTTTTACTAGAACACTTTCAGTATTAAACACATTAATTTAAATTTACGTTAAATGAGATACATACTATCAAATTTATTATATTTTGAAATTAAACCAGGGAAAATAAACAGGCAATGTCGTTTCTGCATATAATGCCAAACATAAACATTTACGTAATAATCAAACAGCGGTTTCTTTTTCGTTGAATCAGCAATACAATTACAACGTGGCACCAGAAACAACGGCAGGGGTTATCGCAAGGGGAAAATCGAAAAATTTCGCAGCGTGCAACGATACGGAGGTAACCCTGATTAACCCAAGGTAGCAGAAATTCTCGAGTTCGTGTGAGTACTCAGCTTATGGGCACCGATCTTTCCAACTCGTGACTTGGGTTGTATGGCGTTCAACGAGTGCCCCGTTTACACGAACTAATGGATTTCGTTGGCTACACGCGAGTAGGTAACGACGCGTCGTGTAACGATCCCGTCGATTTCTTTCGTACAACGGCGAATGATCGACCTAGATCGAAATAAAGGAGCAGCTAACGAGGGAGTGCTTTTTCCGAACGTTTCCTCTCGTCTCGTCCATGTTACTTTACACACCTGGAACGTGACGGGTATCCCTAACAATGTTCCTTCCTTTTTTGTCTCGGTTCGCGTCGATATTCGTTGGTAAACTGCTTTCTTCCTGTTTTTAGCCGGTGGAAGCAACAGATCTTTTTAAGCGAGCGAATTTTCTCGAAGTGAAGGGCGCAATAAGTTGAGGTTGGCTTCAGAGTAAACTGGGTTGTCTTTCGCGTGTCTCGATTCCATTTCGTTACCTTCCAATAAAGCGCCTCGAACAGGTAAGATTCACGATTTGTGCTAGTTTTATAATCGCGCCGAAAGTACTTTAAGACATTTCATTGCGCCATGATCCGCTTGGTAAAGTGCAATTGAAATAATACGCACTAGAATGTCTCGTATTTTCGCAATAACCACGTTAATAGTTGACGAACGAGAGACAACAATAGCTTAGTACTTTTGTATGTCAGAGTACTTTTCACTTCTTTTATTTTGAACGAGAGATAACAATAGTGTGGCTTAGTATTTTAGTATGTCAGAGTGCTTTTCACTTCTTTTATAGAAAATATGTATAAATACGTATATATTGGATATAAATAAACTTTGTTATTTATTTAAAATGTGTTAACTTTCAAGATAAAAGTTTTAAAAAGTATAGCAAATAATAATCATCTATTAAAAAATTGCTCTAGATTTATAAAAAGAATTAATCATTAAAATTTTAGTTAGATATTTACAATGCGATAGTTCGTATATTTCACATAAATATTGATAAGAAAACGGAAGATGATTCAATTTTGTCGCAGGTGCGCATTGAGAATTTTCGAACGGGGAAGTTCGACGTATACATATTTTATTCTCTACGCCTTACGTCCTTTTAAGTCTTCGATATTCTCGATAGGTTTTATCGCCTTGAGAATTTTCATGAGATGTGCTATACGACGCGATATACGCGAAGCAGCGCAAAGTGATCAGCGCAAAATGTCAATTTTACGGCCGACCACACCATTATTAGTACATAGCCATAATATGAAGCTGAAGTGTTATTTTCGCGTTACTTTCGAAGCTTAAGTGTCCTATTGGCCTCCGAGACTTTCTTCTAAGATTGTATACACGTATAAGGATAAAAAATTTGGTCATAGTTTAATGCACGATATATAAAAGATGATACGTATAAATTAGTTCCATATAAATTAAGCTACAAATTTAATTAGTTCATTGTTAAATAATAAATCACATTTTTCATAAGTGATATAATATTTAAAGCTTTTGAGACATGATTTTATCTGTTAATAACATTGAATCTATTCTCTGATTCATTATTCAGAAGACGTACAATGCAAGATAGTCTGTATCAGTGTACATATTAAAAAGAGAGAAAAAGGGAAGTTAATACTCTATAAAAATAACAAGTCCAATATTTTATACATTTGCTTGAATTAACTGAATTATCAATTTATTTATGTATCTCTGAAAAATCTATATTTAATTATGTTAAATTTAATACATAACGAAATCGGTAATTATAATAATACTTATTAATTTATGATTGTAATGTATTTGTTAAAAATTATTTTAATAACAAAACGTAATATGAAAAATGTTTAATTTTTAATTTTGATAATTACATAAAAAATATTATATTATCCGATTAAATAGATATTTTAATA
>NW_017305885.1:936566-938546 GCF_001594115.1 Trachymyrmex septentrionalis
ACTTAAATATATACTACAATATAGATAATTATAAATTCTAATTATATAAAATATAACATGAAAAAAAACAGAAGAAAATGCAATGATTAAAACTGAACATGTATTTGAAACACTTTAATTTAAAACATAGTATTTGCAATACAGCGTATTTTGTATTTTATATTTCAGCGGAGTACATAAAAGTATTATGTATTTTGTATTCAAAAGATTGAAAGTTTTTTGTATTTTGTAATTCAAACAATAAGATTGATTGTCAATCTTAGTATTTGAAATACAAAATACAAGATATTTTTATGGACTCCGTTGAAATACAAAATACAAAGTACTATTGTTTTACAAATATTATTTTTTTTAAATAAAAGTACTTGTATATCAAATACATGTCCAGCCCTGACGATGACTTTAAAACATTGCGCGCGCGTGTGTATGTATAATACATATTAAAACTTTCTGAAGCAAAACTGTGTCCTCTATTCTACCAATGGGAGCTGTTCTAGTTACGACCTCACGTAAGGCGCAAGTTAAAAAAAAAACGACAAGTTGTGAGGTATCATCGGTTGCTCGAATATAATGTCAATTGTCCGTTTAATCACGCACAGCAATCGTTGCAAACAACTGCCCGCGTGTAGGTCGCACATGCATCATGGCCAGAGTATCATTGCGACGTTATACAATCCGCACGCGGGGCGAGGTCGGTGCGGTACGAACGATCCCGCGGCGTTTTCAATTGCATTTGTAGCAGGCGTGACGGCCGACGGGCCGTACGGTAAAGTTAGCGGACTAAACGTGAGCCCCGAGCCGCAGCACGAACTGGGGCAAGCTGCTGTGAACGAGAGTATGAACGGTCGACGGTGGATTCGTAGGCGGGGCCCGCCGTAGTATCGCCATGTGTGACGTTTTGCAAAATCCGCTCGATTCTATGCGAACGCAGCGAACGCGGCAGAAGCTCTCGGAGCTATCCGCCGGCGATTTATGCTGCACGAGCGCGCGCCGAAAGCTATCTGTGATCGGTTAACCGCCTGTCTTTCTCTCCCCGTATGCACATAGACCGCTGCTGATTGCCGTACGTACGTACGTACGTACGTATGTGAACTCAGCGGCATTTAATGCGCGGCCCAGAGTATATTTGCGTGCTCGATTACGCGAGTTGATTCGAGCACCGATAACAAATGTTTAGCAAAATTTTAGTCAATTAACTTACGCAACATGCGCTAACCCACATTCGTGATGGCAATAATCCGCATTCGTGTGGTCAAAGTTACAATATATTACAATACTTACAGTATATTAGTTACCTCGTTGCATAATAGTGCAATGAAAAAAATTGCATACTTTGACAAAATGTTCGGTACCTTAAATGGGTATAGTTTTTCATTTTTTTAATTAATTTTTTAAATTAAAAATAACGTTTTATATTTTTTAGATACAAAAGAAATTTATTTTGTAAATAATAAAGAAATTGATAGTGACTGGTACAACAATATCAAATTAAATTTACTAGAATACAAGAATATTATATTTGTTTTATATTTGTTCTCTCTCTCTCTCTCTATATATATAGAGTATGTTGTAAAAACCGTAACAGCGCTTAAAAACCGCTTAAGCGGAGATCATTTTGAGACGAAAATTCTAATAATGTCTAATAATAATTTTGTAATATATTAAATATCAATAATTAGAAATATCAATAATTTTATCTTTTCATATATAATCTTTGTATAAATATTAAGAGACAATAATTATAGCTTTCGCTTCTTGAACAAACTTTTTGTTGTATCATACTTGAATTACACGGAAATAGGCGATATGATTCGCTAACTTTAAGTGCTTATAATTCAAAAACTACTGTAGTCTCGATATTTTATTGGTATTAAAATTTTTGTCTAATATTTTAAGGAATCTACTCTTAAGTGTTGCTATGATTTTTATGGGATACGCTGTGTATATATTTACTGCATTATTTTTAGAATCATTTAATAC
>NW_017305885.1:938646-948173 GCF_001594115.1 Trachymyrmex septentrionalis
TTAGTCTTAAGTGTTGTTATGATTTTTATGTTATACGCTGTGTATATATTTACTGCATTATTTTTAGAATCATTTAATACTAATTAACATTTACATAAACTTCCAAATGTAACATCTTTCGTGTTTTCTATCGCGTTTTATATGCGATCTGTGCGTTATCGAAGCTTAAGCATAATTGAGTTTCATGGGAAGTTTCTAGGGTCAATATTGCTACATCGATATATCTCATTTCGCTAACATATTCGAGTCGTGTTGAGCGGAGGTCGTATTGGATGATTCCATTCATCGCTTTCCATTAATCGTAGAATGTTGTAGTATGCATATATTACATATCATGCGTAAAACGATGTATACATAATACATATATGTATATATCAAGTATATAAACGAAACAATAAAACTAATTGATTGTTGATTTATCTTTTGTAAAACAAGACAAAAATCAACATCGCGAAATTGAATCAAACAGGAATGTTTCCTTTGTATAAAAATTCCTGTTACTGATATTACTTTTATATATAATATAAGCCCACAGTGGGAATTCATAGAAATATTTAAATCTAAATATACAGAAATTATATTATCTATTTATATATTGTAGACTCTGAGGTTCAAGAGTGATATTACGAACGTATAATATCCAACTGCCATTGCGTTAATTATAATATTTTTTATTATATATTTTCAAGTTATTTATATGTTCTTCAAACAAAAATCTGTTTAAATAGTTTATTCAAATGATTTGTTTTAATATACACAAAGTTTGGTAGTTAAATAGAAATTTAATTGCCAGACTGTGTAAATCGATACCCCATGCGCAATTTCATATTCAACTCATTAATCTTAAAATTAAAAGTGCTGTATAATATCCACCACAATTTCAATATGCAACGTGTTGTTTATTTCATTTCGCGTTTCCCAACAGCAATTTTAATTTTAAGATATATTTATGCTGCTCCTGTTTTGCTAAATTTATTGCAATGTATATTATTCACACCTTCTCTTGCTTCGTAATATGTCAACTCTCCAAACTAGTTAAATCGTAAATTATTACACTCCATGATAAATACTCCCGTTGCTAACCAGTTGGCATCTGGGATTAAGTCGATCTCATCGTTTGCGATACCGCTCTTCGAGCATTCGTGAAACTTATCCGGCGTAATAAGCGGGTGCCCTGCTCACATATCCGAGAGCTAAAGCGAATTACTGCAGCTTCCAAATGTTGCACGTTCGTATGCGCTTTCGGGAGAATTAACGCAAGCCAATAGAGCGACCGCCAGAAGTTTCACATTTCGCAATGTTGAGCGACGTGAAACGCCGCGTATGCAAATCGCGAGGGTTCATCGTCTCAGACTCGTTCGCTAAGATGGCATCTTGCAATCGATCGATGCAGGTCGTTAGAACCGCACAGTAGTAGACGTGTTCCGACGTGCAGCACCAATGACCTTCCCCGCGAACCGGCGTATATTGCACCCTTTACCCGCATTCGCACCCCGAATGCTGTCTGCCGAAATTCCACGAGATGTTCGGAGCTCATCAGTTCCATTCTACCATTCGTTCAACTTCCTTGTAGTATCATCTTAAGTATCTACCCGCTTATGTGACTCGTTCTCGTGCCTCATGACCCCACTCGACCCGTACCTACCATTTGCCCAAGTCGCTTTCAACGACCTCGCGACGTTGTGATTCATCGTTATCGTTTTCCTTATGCGATATTATCTTCTCTTTTACGACCGAAATGCATCGAAATGATTCTGAAACTTCGTTCCACAGAAATTTCGTGCGGTATTTACGAGTAGCGACTGTTCGAATACAAAATCACACACACGCACTTTGCCATTTCTTTTATCTTTTTTTTCTTTAATATTAAAAGTTTCCCAACATTTTGAAATGTGATATTACTACAAAGAAAACTACGTGTACCATAAGTAATATATTATAATGAGACTGATTGTTTTGTTTCATTTTTTTTATATTTCAACATTTAAATGTTATCAATTATGTACTAATGATAATTACAAATAATTTAATAGAATTTTATAACAAAATTATAAGTCATTGTCAAAGAACATAATAAATTAAGTTTGTTATAACAAAGTTGCAAAGTTTATTAATATTAGAGTTTGCGATAGCTTATATATTTCGTATTTATATACGTATATTCCTATTTAACATTTATTAGAGAGAGAGAGAGCCAAATATCATGTCATTAATATTGCCTGAAGTTTTTTTATCATAGGTAGCGCCGAAACATAAGAGATTCACTATATTCACAGACAGAGTAATATTAACCGTCTGTTTAAGCGTTGGCTTTTCCACTTCCAATCTGCCTTGAGTAATTCAAGTCGAATTGGAAGCTCTAAAAATATAGGTGCACGCTTTGTAACTCTTCCCGCCTGTACAACGGCCGCAGTACACGGAATGTATTGGTGTTAGATAGAAGCCACCTGAACAATAAAAAGTACGATCGCGGACGCATCGGTACAACACTCAAAACACTTCCGTTTCTCTGTTCGACGTAGCGTATATTTTCTCTCTTATTCGATACCATTGGTGAGGTAGGTATTCTCGCCAACAGGCGGCGGAAACCGCCACATCGCCACTCCACTCGAACGTTCGATAAAATGTTCATAGGCAAATGGAGATTTAACTTTAGTAAAGAATAAAGAAACTACGCGGACCATAAATCCCATCTAGATTTCAATTTCCGACATCCGCTCGAATCGAACGAATAATTTTAGACGTCCCAGAGATAGCTTCTTGATATTAAAACTAAAACGTTTAACAATTAAATTGATGTCTTATTTTTAGACGAGATTTAGGAATCCGTTATTAATGAAAGCGTTATCAATTTGTTCGTATTATTAATTTTAATTCAGATTTTTGCAATTCGAACCTCCTTTGTTACATTTATGTTCTTTAGAATTAGCAAAGATATACGATATTTTATAAAAATTTATGGAAGAATTCTATATGAGATTACATTTAGCACGCGAGCGATAATATGAACAAGGATAGTGTGCACGCCAATGAAAAAAGGTTGAAAGAAAGTCAATAGATAGTCAAGATATATAATGTGTTGATATTGCGACATAACATGCACAAGGTAGATTAATTTCTATTTAAATTGCAAATGTAATTGTAAATGTGCTATCTTGAATATTTAATATTTTTAACTAGGGAAGCGATCATTCCTAGAAAATGGAAACATATATATTAAAGAACATAATGAGCACATTGTAACAGAAGTAAACGACGAAAGTGTTCAAGTTGGAATAACCGCGCGCGCTTGACGAAAGTACGGAATAAATCAATGTAAAATCTTATTGACGTCTCTTATTGCGCAGAATCGCGTTAAAATTTAACGGAATGTAGAATCGCAGGATAACAATAATCTAAAGCGAAAGTAATTTGGTAGTGTGATTATACAAATCATCTCATTGCTTAAATTGCGTTTAATTGGGAGGAAGGGTATTTAGAACCAAAAATGAGAGTTGAGGCTGGAAACGTTAAGGCCACTTGCCTATCTAGGGTTCTTCAGCGCGCTGCTTGTATTTGTAGAAAGACGGCGAGAGATGCAGAGAAACAAGATAGTGGCGGATAGCACTGTGAAAGCTGAAGTAGTCCTATCGCGGAAGAAGTATCCGGAGATAAAAGATGCCGGCGGGCGTACACCCTCTCCAGAAAGTGCCATCTAAAACTCTGAATCTTACATCTCGCGCCTGCAAAGCCTTACCCTTAACTCCTTGGTCTCATTCGTTCGTGTTTCAACGTTTCCTCATTTTCTCGTTTAGGTGTTTCCAGCGGCTGTCTTCAAAGTTACATCTATGGTATGAATTCATACCGTACTCCTCCGTTCGTCAGAAACTCGCGGTCATAAGTAAAGCAGCACGCTCTGCGATGGAATATTTGCAAAATAAAGGCAACTTCATACAGCAGTAAACAGCATTTGCGAAAAGCCATACAGTTACATTTGACCAAAAATAAGATATTTCCATATATGACTATATACCATTGCAGTATAAATTTATTTATAGAAAAAGCAGTATTTCAGATTGTAAGAAATTTACGCGCCTATATGTGTATTACAGTCTCATTTCTCAATAAGAATTTAATTTTGATATATTCTTCACGCTTCTCGATTTAAATATTGTGTTCCGAGAATTTTCTTTGAAGAAAATAATTTAGATTTTTGCAGGGAGAAGCGATTATTTTTCGTTCTTTCTGGCTTTTATAATAGCCTAGTACGATAATAGCTTGCTTTTTTTTTATCAAAAGGATTTCTTTGAACGTATCACAATTTATGATATCGTTGATATTTCGGTAGATATCAGTCAGATTTAGCAAAAAAGGGAATCGCCTATTCACGCACAGATAAAAAGACATTGCCGGCTTTTCGTTGGCAGTGTTTCAAGATTTCTCGCGGCCTTATTTCTGCCTCGCAATCTACGTGAACTTTACCATGCTCTACCACACTATGGATTGCTCCTGAGCGAACCGTTTGTTTCCCCGTTTATGGAACTTGCTTACTCTGTCGGGTTTCGCTTTACTGCCTCATGCCGGGTCATTAGCCACCGTTTGGAGAACGCGGATTCTCGCGGTAGCTGAATGAATTTGCGATCCTCTTGCCTAATATTTCGTAATAATTATTCCAGAAGTAGGGCGATACGACATATCTACATTGAAATTATTACATCTCGCTTCAATAAGCAGCGAGAATTGGTTCTGTGGAATTAGAGCATGTAATTCTTAAGACACAATATTTAAATCGAGGAACATGAAAAATATATTAACATTAAATTCTATATTAAATGAAATTAAATATCACAGATTATAAGAGATTAATTATAATTATTATTACGATTAATTAATTAATTATTATTGCGTTATATATACTTTTATGTATACTTTTTATGATTTATTAATTCTTAATTTTTTCAGAACTTTTTTACTGTTTTTTTCCTGAATTTTTTAAATGTATGTACAGAACGTTATTTTATTTTAGTAAACCACATTATTTGCATATCTATAATAATAATATAATATTAACAATAAGAATCTTATTTTAGACCGTGTATGTAATATAACTAGAAATTAAATGCCTATACCGGTCGAAGCTGGATTTAATGATTTAAATAATTTATTGTGAATCTGAATAATTATAAATATGGCATATATATGTATGTATATATACTATATACATGCATACATATATACCATATTTACAGTTATTCGAACTGTGCGCCGAATTGGTTTTCCGAACTTATAAACGCAATTAAATTAGTGTATCTTTCTAATATGGTGCCTAATTGAGCATGAAATTATTAAAAATTGCTTGTCAATTTAATTTAATTTGTGATATTATTACAATAGTATTTATAGTTTAGTTGCGTTTATAAATCCGGAAAAGTAATTTGACGCGTGGTTCAAATAACTACAAATATAGTATATAAGCATGTACGTATATAGCATATATATATAATTTACAATGAATTATTTAAAGCATTAAAGATGAAAGATTATTTAAAGCAGCTTCGACCGATATAGGCATTTAATTTCTAGAAATATAATATTAGACAGACCAAAAGTGAAAGAGAAATAAAGATTTATATTATAAATAAAATATAGAATTTTTTCGCGCAGTAACATTTTAATGAATTTTTGTGGGAAAATTGTGCGCGACTTTGATGCTAAAATATGCACAACGGGATCACAGGAAATTATATCCTACAGTCGTTGCCACCTCAGGGCCTCTGCGGGCCCTTCCATCATTAAACCCATCAGACGACTCGCACGAACGCTCGTGTGAAACCGGTCGAAAATGCGGCGCGTTGGGGCCGCTAAATGTACTCACGCGCAAACATTACCCTCCATGTATATGCTCGAACGCCCGAGTTCTATGTGTCTCGTCATAACCGCGTCGAAATTACGCGGTCCTTTTAATGAACGCAGAGATATTATCCCGTGGTCCCTTTGCTGGTCCAACCCCCGCTGGAACGGTAGCGGATAGACTATTTACAAGCATTTCTATGCTTCTAAAGAGTCCGTCGTTCTCCATTCTCGCGATATTTCCACTATGAAGAAGACTGATATAAATTCCCGGGAATTTATCAGAGCCGCAGGCGCCTACGAAATATTTCCCGACGAGGTACGTCTCCGACAGAAGTTTTCTTAGAGATTTACCGGCATTAAGAATGACTTGCTTTGACGGGATCTGATTATGAAATTTACGCTTGACATTAACCGTGGTTGAGAGTAGAGTTACGTGGGCTGTAGTGTATGACGACAACTGACGACAATTGATGATAATCTTATCTTAAAGTTTTTTTTATAAGAGTAAGAACAAATTGACAATACCTTCATTACTTTTTATGTACTGCATGATGGTAACTATCGACGACGACTGACGTTATCTTGAAGGTTTTATATAAAAAATTAAATTGTGACAGTATTTTTATTATTTTTTGTATTTTATTAATAAAAAGATTTATCCGTTTATAAAAATAACTTCTATAATAGAACTTTTATAATACACTTTTTTTTATATCTTATAATATAAAAACATCTTAAAATAATGTTTGTTATTTTCTTTAAGAGCGTTTTACAGTATTTTATTTTAGACACACATATTGTGGATAAGAGAGAAACAGAGAAAGTGGGAGACGAAAGACAAAGGAAAATTTTACAAATATGTAATTTGATATTTAATATAAATATTCTATACTTTTTAATCAGTATATGTACAATATATATTCATGAATATATTATTAATTTTGTTCAGAGACAATTCAATCTTTAATTTACATAAAAAAAAAGAAAGATTTAAAAATCATTTTACGGTAAACCAGAAATGAGTCTATCAAATTCTATTTGTGAGAAAAGAGCATTTTCGATTTATATTTTATATTCGAACTTTCCCTTCTCCGAAAAGGAAGATATATATTCTACGATTCTACCCTTCCGAATCCATCATGATATCCATGAGACGCCGCATATCAATGTGTACATGTGCACTGTCAGACTAGTGTATCGGAAATCCCATTTGCGAAAATAACAAATTCCTTTGCTATTGGCTAAATTATCTTTTGCGCTTTTGGGAGGATGATTGTTCATCGCGAAAAGGATTTGAAGAGCGGACGATGGAGGAGAACAGAGGATCTAGCTACTTGGAGGTAAATAGGAAAAAGAAAGACGCGCTATGAAACGACGACTGTGTTATTTCGAGCGATAAACTCTGGTGGAGCGATCCTCGGGGAAATAAAGTTCCGGAATGATAGGGAAGAGGCGCCTCAGCGGCTCCACCTTCGTCGTCGTCGACTGGTCCTCCTTCGCCTTGACCTCCGACAAATCGCACCAAGAGCGTCAACCTCGTTGGCTTTCTGTTACACCACAATTATAAGGGACATTTATGTGAGAGTAAACTCGATGGGACTTGACTCTAGTTAGAATCAAGAAAAAAATAGAAATTCTTTTAGTCTCACGTGGCAAATTGTAGTGGCAAAATGAGATTTTATAGCAATATCTTATTAGGGTCTGTAATACAGAGAATAAGAAATGTATATTACACTATTATATGATGTCAAAAGGGCACAATTCTTATTTAAATATAAAATTAGCTATGCTAGGCAAAATAAATTTATACACGGAAATATCTTTAAATTTCTACGTTTAATTTAAAATTTGACAATACTTTATCTGGAATTTAGAGTTGATAAAAACGACATAAGTTTGTTAGAAAACCGTTTTTCTATTTATTAGAAATTAAATTTATTTCTTCTATAATACATTCTCATGATTAACATGATTTAAAAATAAATAATTCTTAAAAATATTTAAATCAAACATCATAGATACATTTTTGAAATTGTAATCATTTTATTTTGTGATAAATAATTCGAACGAATTCAAAGAAACGCAATTGCGTAAATTTTTATTAATCTTGGTAAAGTATGTCTCTTTAATAAAGATTTGCCATGATTATAAACGATTCTTAGATCTTTGCTTCACTGATCAAGTGATCTTTCGAAAGTAAAAAAAAATTTAATAAAGTGTTATATTATATAATTATTTTATGTTTAATCTATTCTAATACAATACAATTGCAAAAGGTATCTTTAAATGAATTTAAAAATTCTTTTCTGATAACAAATCCCTTTTTGATGTCTTATTGAACTAAGTTCAAAATTAAAGTTTCAAAATTAGACGTTTATTTTAAGCATGAATAAAATTAATGAAGTCTTATACTTCTAAGTTGGCTCGTTTTCAACGGTGAACTATTTGAATATTAAGATTGTAAAACCTACTTCACTAAACAGTCGAGGATAAAAGTTCATAATAATTTTTCGATATCTTTATAATTGGGGAAGATTACGACTCGAAGGGTCAATCTCGACCAATCCAAGAGAGATTTCCGGGCTCATTGGCATTATTCTTTTAAAGAATTTAAAGCTTCATCTCCGTAGTGTTCACTGAGGTAGAAGGATCTCGAGCAACCAATGCTCTGTCTTAGAAGCGGGAGGGTTTGACTTCCCGTCTCCTCTCTTCGTTCGACCCTCCGCTCCGTAATGCAAAATAGAACTCGGATGAAAAGTCACAGGGTCGAAGAAAAAAGAAAATGCGATTCACCAAGGAGAGATTCGTCGTGCTGATTTCTTGACGTGAGAGGATATCTGCGGCAACGAGAGAAAATCAAGATCTAGATGTGAGAATTAGGTGAACATTCTTCCCAATGACACAGAAAAGATGAATAGTTTTGCGGGATTCTTGTATTATTTCGAATAAATATTTTGTCTCATCTCATTATCGCGAGAGAACGATGAATAATGAAGGCGATGAGTGTCCGGGAATAAATTTGAATACCAATTTTATGATAATATCATAATTTCATTAAATTATAATTCTCAATGGTAATACATATTAATATATTATTAAATTAATAATAATATTGGTGATAACTCGAAATATATCCATGTTTTGCATTATGCTTTTTTTTCTAAATTGGGTAAAGCGGTAAATTTATTTAATGTGTGCCCGTGTCTTCAAAGTTTAAGCGAGAAGTTATATAATAGGATTACATTAATATTGCTTACGCGACTTTAGTGTATGCACGTCATCTGGAAGTAGATGAATATTTCTGGTTTAGCTGGTGAAAATTACGGTGAAAATTTCGTCGCTATGTTATATAAAGTCGTGCTGTTCATTATCCCTGTCGCTTATCCAGACACTGATAGTATATTCCGTACCATAGGCGCTGTCACCTAATGAATATCTCATACCAAAGCGGACGCGGCACGCGACATTAATTACTACACGTCGAATTAATATTCTGCATTTATGGGTGCCGTGCGAGAAATCGGTGACTTCCTTTTCCGCGTACGGGCGTGCGAATATACGTACACGCACGTGTATGCGTAACATGCGTGCGTGCACGTGTTTGTGCGATGCGGTTAAAATGTGACTCATTACGACTGCTCTGGCTACACTAGGCTCGTATATCAAACCTGCGGCGGGGGAGGGGGAGGGGGAGG
>NW_017305885.1:948273-955250 GCF_001594115.1 Trachymyrmex septentrionalis
ATTCATTCAAAGCGCGCGCAGCCCGTACGATGTTCCTCGGTTACTACCCTTTGCGGCATGCAATAAAAACAAGATGACCTGTGGCCTCGTGGGGTCACGGCACGTCATTTGCATAAGGCGCCGAGAGGCGCCGAATGCGAGAGCCATGCCAAATAAATTCTCGTGATTTATGCGCGCCTAACGATACGTTCTCGAGTGGGCAGATCGCGTCAGAGGGACATTCGCGGAACGTCGTCGATCTACTCGGAAGAATTTCGCTTGCTTATCGTCGCATTTTATGCTGTATCCTTATCAATCACTGTCCCCAGCTTTACGTCGTATAGAACGTACTACGTGAACGTATCATCCTTATGCCCTGCGATCCAATGTTCTCGGGACCGCGCAGAGAGGATGGACTTAAAGATTTGAGAGGAAAGGAAAAGAAAGTAAGGAGCTGAAGAACTGGAAAGGTAGAAAAGACCGAAAAGGGATAAAGGAGCACGAGAAAATTCGTTCGTAATTACGATTTCCGTCGGACGGGAGCTAAAAGCGTCAGTTTTCTTAGAAATATTGAAGACGCAGATGGGAAAGTTGTAATCGAAGTTCTTAATAACGTTTTCTTATCTAATCTAAAATGTCTTGCGGATAACTTCTTTAAAGTTTCGTGTGTTTTCAAATATACGTACAATACTCTTCTAAAAGATCATGCAAATTGTACTATAAACTAATGCGAGTGAGCGTTTCATTTTTCGACGATGCAACTTTAAATGCCAGTTTGGCTGCGCATCATCAATTTTCTAAAAATACGATCACGAATCCTTTCCGTCGACCAGAATTGCTATCTGTGGATAGCAGAAAGCTACTGATATCCAAAGTACACAAAAGTAGATAGGGTCGTCCTTAGTGAGCCGTTGAGCGACCCTTGTTTAGATCCGAATGGGACTGGATTTAAAGTCAGGGAAGTGTGAAAGAATAGATAGAGAGGAGGCGAGGGAATTCTCATATGTATTATATACCCCATCTGAGAAGAAAGTGTGTCAAATGGAAGGATACGTGCGATAAGGAAGACAAACGACGAACGATAAAACGGCGGATGGCTTGCTGGGAGTTGTTCCGCGTGCGGAGTCTGATCGTTATTAATGAGCTAAGTGCATCGTTATAGGCTTATTATCCGGCTGTTCTAATTAAATTGGATTAGCACAATGAAGCGTACTATGAAATTCTCAGTAAATGGTCCCACCTCGACTCTCCTGCTACATCCTGCGTCGCCCGCCGACGATGACGTCGTTGCCGACATGCGACGTCGACGAATACACGCGATAACATCTTTTGACGAATTTGATTATATATGTAACGTGCGATTACTACGGGTCTTCCATTTAGTGTTCTCAGTTAATTTCTTCGCGCACGAATCGTCAGATAATGTTATTACTAAAAATATTAAACAACTCCTATGAGTGCCATTACGTGAATAACGTATAAGGGATATATTAAGACACTCACATTAATTTATAAGAACGTACGAAGGATTTATGTCCTTTCTGCTGAAAATTATCTTGCATTATGAAATCTTGTCACTTTCTTTTAATTGTTATCTGCTTCTTCATTCCTCGGAAGCTTTCGACCCTTGGAGTACCTTTTCATACCTTTCATGATCGATCGATTTAAGCCGTCTATTCAATCTATTCGTTTATTAACTTGACATTAAACTGAGAGGAAATGAGACGAATGAACGTTCTGTAAAGAGAAATTTCCGAAGCATTAACACATTCTCCGCCACGTATGATGTATTTTTTGAATGTTTTTTGTTCAAGTCATTCGATATTTTTGCTAAATATAATATTATTATAAATTATATATTATATATTGTTAAATATATTTCATAATGTTATATGCATTGATGCTTATTGTTTATATTATATTGATAATATTATACCCATTTTGCGTTATCTTTAATCATTTCTTTAGGTCGCCACTGCTCTTCTATTCATTAATTCACCTATTTATTAATTACCTAAAACAATAAAGTTAAATAATTTAATCTAAAAAATGTATTGAATACAACTCAAATTTAGTTTATTATTTATTAAATTAATATGGATGTTAATATGGATGTTGTTCGTTTTTAAACTAGCAACAGAGATGGATTGATTTACACTTTGACACACATGGAAGGTAAAAACAGCAAAATGTTATTTAATTCAACGGATTGAGTTATTATGGTCTTTTGATACCTATCTGTAAATATTATGTATAATACAATTATCGATATAATGGAAATATCATTTACTTGATAACAATGAATTTGTTATAATATTAATATAACTGTTAATCTTAACAATGTAGGATGTGTGTGTGTGTGTGTGTGTATGGGACCTAAATGAAAAATTATTGAAAATATATTAGAAGGGATAAAGGAACATGTTAACAAAATTGCAACCCAAAGTACAATGCATCAATGCATTGCTCCAAATGAATAGTTGAACACAACAATATTACGTTAATTGAGCCAAACTTTCGTAAATAAGATTAAACATATGTAGCGTAACGTGACGCGGTAAAAGAAAGATCATCGATCAAGAAAATCGGATTAATTAGATTGGGATTTAATTAGAACGTTGTTCTCGTCATCGTCGTCGTCGTTTCTCGTTGACGAGTCGGCAAATCGCTATTCTCCACCATCCTGCCAACTCTCATCCATCCTTAATTATTCAGGCTGGCTATAATTCACGTTTTAAACGTGGCAGGAGTAATTGGTGCGGAAACTAAAGTAAAGTTCGAATCGTTGTCACCGACTTTGCTCATGGATTGTTGTGCAATACCTGTACAATGAGCGATCGAGTGTACGAAGTGTCAAAACATTGAAAGCAGCGTATTATCGATGGGAAATTACAGTTGTAATAGAGGTATTTTCTTGTTAAGGTCGCGACAATGACCGCGAGAAATGCTGTGGATTAAATCTTGAGAGAAGCGCGACGTGCGGCGCGGCGTTGCGCTGCGTTTATCCGTGTAACTTTTGCTTTTAATTAAGCTGAGGAAGTTATCCGGTGTTTTGCGCGTCGCTATATTAACGCTGCCGTATTAACATCCGCGTGCTTTTCGTGATGATGAGATGCGGCCGACACGAGCTGTTAATTAATATCCGCGATTTCAGGCGGCAGGCTTAATAAGCCGCGTTACTCGGCGATTTTCGAAACGCGATTAAGCATCATTGTTTCCGCAGCAGCCGAGAGACATCGGGAAACGGGAGGGTTTTCCAATTTTTGTCCGGATCGTGAATTAGCCGCGGATCTAAAATAGGTCGCTATAATGCGATTATCTACGGTAGTAGCGAATGTTAAACGTGTACCCCGTTGAGCTGAGAGAACGTTGTGTATTTGGCGTTGAATTCGTACAATGACTATAATAGCTCGACAATGTCATTAAGCGATTCGTTGGTCAACACCCGCGTGGATCAACGTGACCAATTTGTCTCTATTTAGTTACGACAACAATGTTCTATTTTTACACACAAAACGGTTCATTTGACTCTATACGATACATTCTCTCCATCACCACGATATCATTAGTTAATCTAATGAAAGTCATATTAAACAGTAGTATATATTGCAAAAGGTTTTGCTCACTATGCTTCTTATGAATGATGGAACACGAAGCTATCAATTATTATTATTAAATATACGCTATTAATAATAATGATAACATAGACAATACGTAATATTTTATCAAGCTAAATAGTTGATTATTGAACATTTATTTTTAAATTGTTATAACTGAACGTCGAATATTTCAAAATATTTACGATTTTATTTCGAATAATATCTACTTGAACTTTTTAATAATTAGAAATATTTATCTTATTATCTTCCATGAGATGTGAATGGCCGTTGACGATTGTTAGTATTAAAAATAATATATATATATAATGTTTTTAAATTATATCAATAATTAATAAGATTATTTTATTTTTTGTGGTTATAACTAAACAGGAAAATTATATAAAAGAATTTTTCACGCATAACAGTATAAAGTAATCGTTATTTTTTCATCGCGAAATTGGAATATATGTTTTGCAACGTTTTATATTCTCTGATTGACAAAATCTAAAATTATTACTTCAATTGCAAAAAACGTCTTCAACGTACATGCGATACTTTTTCACTCTTCTTCCCCTTATTCTCACCATAGTAACACACCAGCATCATCAATTTCAATCTCGAAGCTCATCTTTCGATGTTCTTAACCCATAACTTCTCATGACGCAGTTTTCATGAACGGCCACAAGCCATGTCTCGATGCGAGATCTTACTCTCCAGGATTATTCGAGATTATATACGAGGGGTATCCTCTGCTCCCCTCTTTTTACCAATCTCGAGAAGGAAACACCTTGGTATACCACACAACAGGATCCTTCTTGTAACGCGGATATAACGCATGTTAGTCGTGCTCGTGAGCAAACAACCGTAGGGTTGACTGCAATTAAGACTTCGAACTCGCCAGTCGACGTTAATGGATATCTAATTTGCTCTCGTTCGACTTGCGGTCCAAAGGCGACGAGGGTCGCGCAAGCGAAGACAAAAGGGGACCCGTGGAAGGAGCCGGAATCCCGGGGTAAAGGGAGAGAGAAAAGACAGTGATGTTCATTGTCCTGTCGCGAGAGTCAAGTTTGGTAGGAATGACAGGTCGATATCGTGAACAAAAACTTGAGACACGCGGCGACAGGAGGTGTGGTATAGACAGGAGGTTTCTTGTCTACGCTCCGTAGAGAAGCTTGCGCAACTACGTAAAGTATACGTATTATGTAAAGGCGAGGTAGAAACAGCATGTAAGTACCAGTAACGGAAATTGGAAATTGGTAAGTGCATGACGCGGAGATTACGTTAGGGGTGGGGGAGTAGATATAGTTTGATTTCGCGCGCGAACTAACAGTGACTGTGCAAACAATTTTCGTCAACATACGGGTCGAAATTATATGTGCGTATCTACCGCGTACACGATATGCGTTATTTTCATACATTAGATTGCTACCATGTACACGTTTGCCTTCGTAATACTGCTGTCAAAAATACATATTGGAATATAATAGCGGAAACGTAATATACGTATAATAAACGATTAATTTAAACGGTAAATATTTCCTATAACTTCCGAAACGAATACAATAATGGAGAATAATAATATATTATGCAAATTATATAATTTATTGTATCTTGTACACGTACAGGTATACAAATGTGCATACATGCAACATATATGTAATTGACGTTTTTAAACATTGATTATTGAATAGATTTTATCAGTTATAAATTATGGAAAGAAAGAAAAACGTGATTAAATTATAAAATAGAAAGATAACGCATTCCAAAGGATAAATATATAAAAAAAAATGAAGTCACAGATTATAAAAATCTTCCCAAGTGAACACTTTGCGGTGTGTTATATTGACTAACAGTGGGGTCAAGTCGAGAGACGGGAAACATCCGGTTCAAGAACAAAGGAAGTGAGGAGCAAGAGAGAGAGAGAGAGAGAGAGAGAGAGAGAGAGAGAGAGAGAGAGAGACATGGATGAAGAGGAGCTCACTTGTCGACATACCGCCGTAATTTCCTGACGGCGTTACTGTGCCCAGAAGAGCAAAACGCCGTGGAGACGAGAAGGGAAGGACGGAAAACTGGGGTGGCTTGTAAAATTAACGTAACTATATCGAAACCTCGAGCTCTTAACTATACGCAAGAGCCACGCTATGATCAATGACACAGCAATGCGAAAGCGTACTCCGCTCGCGTTGGGCCTGAAATTTACAGTGACCTGACTCACGGGGCGTTATATCCGGAAACTCCACAATCGCGACGGATAGTGTAATAAATCAAATTAAGAGGGGCGCATCTCAAAGGACGATGCGGTTAAGTTGAGCAGCCGAAGCGACCTGCTTTCGTAATGCACACGTCTTGCGCCGCTCGTGTGATCGTATTTACGGCAGATACTCTGGATTTAGAATTCTCGGACTAATCGGAATTTGTATGAAATAACGTGAGAGATATTACATACTAAGGAAAATATCTAGACTTAAAATAGACAGATCTATATATCGATAGAATATTTTTTGTTGTTTAAGATTAATTTGATTGTGATTAATATTAGGAATTAAGATAATTTAATCTGTATTACTTGTAGTAGTTTTATATTGGTTAAATAGTTTTTAACACTCCAGTTTGATATGTAATGCTAAATTTATTATACTGTAGCATAATAGATTTTAGATTTTAATTAATACTTTAATTAGGATTTTGTAGAGACATAAAAATTCTATTCTATTTCTAAATCATGAAGGATTGTTAACGTAATTGAATCGATAATTTCTTGGATTATTCAATCTATCCGAAGAACGGATGACAATAAATACTATATTAGATTAAAACATTCATTCAAGTACGAATATTTACACACAGGAAATGGAAAATGTGTCTGCGCGTGTTTAAAAATACATATATTATACTGGTTTACGGACACACTTTGAAATAAAATATTTTATCGTAAGAGAATAAGCAATTAGCTAGAAACTAATAATCGCGCCACTTATCTTGCCGCGTTATGTGCGCGCATATCGGGTTAATAACAGTAGAATCGACGCAGCACCAGGGCAAACATTAAGACCTTAACCACGCGAACGATGCTGCGTGATGATCAATGGCACGTCACGCGCCGTGTTAGAGGCTTATGCGCTCGTATAGTCGAGATTTATAGCGATTTAAGTGGCCTTGAGTTCCAAGAAATAAATTACCCTCCCGCGCTGTTTATACTTTACAAAATTTATCGTACATATGTGCCAATTAAAAGTTTCGTATATTCAAAATGATACACGATTAAATCGTGTATACATATTTAAAAAAAGATGGCTCGAAAAAACGAAATCTTCGAAAAACTGTGAAAATGGTAATTACTGTGACAATAGAGCTTAACTAACAACAATTGCAGAAGATCCCGCTAATCCGCCATTAATA
>NW_017305885.1:955350-958706 GCF_001594115.1 Trachymyrmex septentrionalis
CGACAATAGAGTACCCGCTTAACTAACAACAATTGCAGAAGATCCCGCTAATCCGCCATTAATAATCAAAGAGATTAATTTTCATGATTTGCGGTGAATTTGTACAATAAAAAGACAAACGAATTGAATAAGAGAGGAGCCTTGATAACACGATGTGCAACATGCGACAGAAGGCTTTGTAATTCGCCGATATCCGAGATCTGTAGAGAGTCTGGGGTTTGATCGGGTTTGTAGTAGCTCGAATTGAACATGATGAAAATTCCTTTCAAGATTTTAATCGTGACAAATCGCTTTGTTAAGCGGATAAGGATATCAAGGATTTTCTAGCCGGAAATAGATGAGTGGCAAAAATATATCACTTAACCATTCGATAACCACAATTTCTGAAACAGTCTACGCGGATTGGATATAAAATATCGAAGCACTAGATATACCCCTTGGGGGTTAATAGTTTTATGATGAAATCGCGAAAGATAAAATTTCTTACGGGAGATAATGATATTAGGAATTTGCAACGATGATCACTTCACGTTTAAGATAGAACTTAAATTGATGGCCTTTTTGGCTTTGTACCGATTATAAATTAATATTTAATGAAATTGTTGTAATATCGTGTAATGTGTCGTGCATTATTAAAGCTTATCATTCTTAAATGAAACTGTTACTTTTGTATGATAATAATTGATGTATTGTATTTTAATAGTTAAAATTACATTTTGATTAAACAATAATGCATATAAGTGAACATATATTGATATTTCCGAAAAGGTTGGAATTAATATCATCCGAAGAATAACAATATATAAAATTTTTTGAAATTATTCTTGTTAGGTACATTTGTGTACAGAAATCTTTTGATGAAACTGTAAAGTGGATTCTTTTCTAAAAAAAAAAAAAAAAAAAAAAAAAATATTATATTAGATTTCGAAGCTTTAGTACTTTGTTAGTACTTTGACATTATTATTAAAGAAAAAGCGAATTCAAATTGCTAAAAGAAACACAAAAAGAACGACGACACATTCTACATAAATTGGATTTGTACGCAGGGTAAATATATAAACGTCTGTTAAATAATTGTTAAATATAACGAAAGGTTTACATATACAGAATTATTCATTCTATATATGTAGAATATATGCGCTCGCGCGTAATGGCAAGTGTTATCCAAAATCGCTCAGATTTGTGTGCGTGAAGACATCGTGGATTTGAATCCATTTATCTGATAGACTTCCATCAATATCAATTCTCTCCAGCATGACGTTGATAACCAACCTAGTAATCCGTAATCACGTAATCCAAATACAGAGACAGAGCAAACGTTACGTCACTATCGAGAACCATGAAATTGCAGTGATTTGGGACTCACTTGCAGCGCGAGAATGTGGTACACGGTTAGCCCTCCGCGAGATCACCTCGCGTCACGGTAAGGATGCCCTCGGATGGTCGACGATCGCTGACGAGCCTGTCTTGTAACACAACACTCGCGTACCCGTGTCAGCCGATCGGGCGACGCCGAATCGGCGACTCAACCCTCGAAGGAGGGTTGCAATCGGGGACACATGATCCCTCTTGCACCGGGAGCGGCTCGATCCTCCGGCCTCCGGATTCCCGATCGTGCACCACAGCGCAGTGAGATCACTTGAAAGCCAGTTCACTCCGCACTTGGCGATCCGCTGGCTAAGGCGGCATACGAAGGAACGTGTTATCACGAGTGTTGGTCACGAGTCACCGAGGGAAAACTTGGGATGGTCACTGAGCTCGACGATAATGCACTGGCATGCCACACTTGCCAAACTCCCACCCCGCGTTGGCAGGTTGTCGCGTGCACTTGAGGATAATCACACTATCCTACACAGTTCTCTTGGTTGCGACCACCCGCTGACGTGAGTTTCTCTTCTCTCGCGGATGAAAGTGTGTCACTTGGAGAACTGACCGCGCGATCGAACGTCACCACAGCGTCGCGTAGCCCGATGAAGGAACGCGGTCCCGATTACCGATTCGCGCGTCGCGAACACCCTTCCTTCACCGTGGAGTGGCGGTAAAGGGGTCGCAACGAGAGAAAATGATTGCTCAAGGTAATGAAAATATTGACAATACGTCAACGGATTCGACGACACACGTATATTATACACGCGTATCCACGATGAACTGAAATACACGCGCGTGTATATGCGGGTTAGTATGTGTATGTGCGTACGCGCGCGCGTGTGTATGAATTTTTCGCGCTCGTAGGACGTACGCGCGAGGGGGCACGGCCGACACACATCAGCCCTAGGAGAGACCCTTAGGCCGGATCCGCGGAGTTTCCTTTCACCTCGATTTTCGGTCCCGCGCCACCCCCGCGTTGCACAGGCGCGAACCGCTTTCAGAATTTCCGAGGGTCGGGCGACGCGCACGCGGGAGGGAGAGACAGCGAGAGGGAGCGTTATTGTCGGGGTGGGAGCACCGGGGGATTGCGTTGGTGGTGGTGGTGGTGGTGATGGTGGTGGTGGAAGAGACGGACAGCGTACCGGGTGTGAGTAGATGGCAGAGCGCAAGGTACCCAGCTCTGCCTGTACTCGAAGAGAATAAACTCCCGACTCACAACCAGTTACATCGACATACCGAGACTACCACCGGGGCTACACAAGCTAACGCTGTGTGCCACCGGCATGAAAAGTAGGGTGCAGTCTTGTAGTTCGTGTTGACCGCGATATCGTGCTTGTGATAGTATTGCTGTTGCCGCTGCTGTTGCCGTCACCGCCGCCGCCGTTGCTGCTGCTGCTGCTGCTGCTGCTGCTGCTGCTGCTGGGTGAAACGGGCGTGGAGGGGACGATAGGAAGGGATGGAGAGATGCGAAGGAGGGGTAGCGCAGGCGTTTTGGTGCACCAACGCATTGATCCCTGGAATTCGTGGGGATCGACGAGACCCGAGTGTGTGTCCACCCTTCGCGAGAGAAAAAGAGCGAGCGACAGGATGGGTGCCAGAGAGAACGTCGACCGTACTACTCCACGTAGCCAATGTCCATATCTGCAGGTGTGGACCAAACTAGGATTTGGCAGTCAAGCGAGGTGTCATTGATCAGCAATTGTAGATTATTCTCTGACCTGTAGATCGATTGAGAGAGAAAAATGAACAGTGTCAATGTCTAAATCTTAATAAATCAATAAAGATTTCTTACAGCACGATTAGATACGTAAAGAATTTAGGTAGGGAGATAATTAGATAATTAAATTATTATTTTTCTTATTAAATTAGAAATGGAAGTCCAGATGAATATTTTTTATATACTTTTTCTTTAAAATGTTTTATAAAATAAATTATATAATAAAATAATGAAATAAAACATTTTTTAAATTATTATTATTATTATTATT
>NW_017305885.1:958806-959360 GCF_001594115.1 Trachymyrmex septentrionalis
AAAGGGTATTTTTTCATCGATATTTATTTTGAGATAAATTTTTAAAATAACTATTATATAATAATTTATGGAAAAATATGTACATAGTATGCACGTACACTCGCATGCACGGATACTTATAGACGTACAGATTTTTTTAAATACACATACGCGTATACGTATACATGAATACCCAGACACATTAGCTAGGCCAAATAAAAAGGATATCTCGTCTCGGCTGGCCGCGATTACTCGTTAATAAAAGAATAGGGGGAAAGATGGAATTAGAAAAAAGTGAGTTTACAGTAAGAAAAGGGAGTTAAAGCAGCACGAGCGAGCCGGCACCGAGATTCTATTGATTTTATAATTTCTCTCTCATGTTTGAAAATTCTTTTATTCTATTTCATTGTAAAAATCGTCCGTTAATCAGACTACACTAATCAAGTCATCAAAATTCGTTTAATGATTTGAACGTTTATCACTAGGCTTGTCATTAAATTCATCGGTATTCAAAGCATTTGTACGATATATATTCTCTCTCTCTCTCTCTCTCTCTCTCTCTCTCTCTCTCTCTG
>NW_017305885.1:959460-961960 GCF_001594115.1 Trachymyrmex septentrionalis
CTTACTCCCTCCCTCCCCCCCTTTCTGTGACAAAAGTA
Organism: Trachymyrmex septentrionalis; assembly: GCF_001594115.1. NCBI lineage: Eukaryota > Metazoa > Arthropoda > Insecta > Hymenoptera > Formicidae > Trachymyrmex > Trachymyrmex septentrionalis. The sequence goes on from NW_017305885.1 coordinate 959,499, forward strand.
ATAATTAACATAAAATTGCATACAAATATTTCAAGCTAAAATAAGATTGTATCTCGAAAGTGTTCATTTTACTTGAAGATAGAAATATGATTGTAGTAAATCAATAGAGAAATATGTTATATTTTCAAACAACAAAGGATATTAGTTTTTTATTTTGAGATATCAAAGTTATCCGTTTCCGTTGTGCACAGAAATAAAAGTGCTTTTCAATATGTGTATGCTAAAAGTTTCATCAGTTTTATAAATAACTATATGTAAAGGAAATAGGTATACATATTACATCAGTTATTGGTTGAAATTAGGTCAATCAGATATACGTTTGCTGCATTATTTTGGAAGATTCAGTAAGACAGAATTAAGTTGAACAGCTTGTTTTCCCTTGCACCCAATTTTGCTTCGTCATGTAGTTTTAACTGGGAACGAAGTCCCAGTGACAGGAGATCTTCTGCAAGCAATTTTGATACACTTTCAACCATTTTTATGATCAGAACGATCATCAAACGCGAATCGCGATCTGAGACGCAGACGCGTAACACAGTTACCATAAAATATTCAGGCTTAGTCTGCATGCGTATATCTAGCGTCGTTGAATAAATAATGAAGAAGATGGAGAATCCCGATTGGTTCATAACGTTCTTTCATCCCGGATTCTTGTGCTGGTCTTGACAGCCACACATCTAAGGGCGAAAGACGGAATTAAAGAGAGAAAAACGCCACTTTAAAGATTTACATACACACACACACACACACACACACACACACACACACAATGTGCAAAAATTTGCGACTTAAAATACTATGCCAAGAAAGTTTTTAGAAAATTAAGTAAAACAATTTATTTATAAATTTTTTTATTTTAAGCAATAACTTCTGAGATGTAAGAGTTTAAATATGGTCAATTACAGACTACGTTTAAATTGTCACTTGTGAGTATTAAAGTGAGCGTTCACCAACGCTTACTAACATTACTGCACGACTCATATATAGACAGGTAGTTATCTAAACGTAATCTGTAACTAGCCATTTAAATCCTCATTACCTCAAAAATAATTGTATAAAAATTCACAAATAATTTGTATACTTAATTTTTCAAAAACTTTCTTGCTATAATATAATATGTTTAGTGCGCGAATTTTGAGACATTTTGTATATATGTAAATTTAAGACTTGATAGATAACTAAAACTCGTTTCTTAAGAGGTATTATTACTGTTAATATGTACAATAAAATTTGTCATATATTATTTTAACTTCAATATATCATATTAAGAAGTAATAAAGCTAATTGGTTGATCTCAAGTTAATTATATCTAGTGATAGTATATTTATTACAACTTTGTAATGGTGAATAACATTATGCAAACACACGAATTGCAACTTACAAATTGGTATTTGACTACATGTAATTTGTCGGATATATATGTGTACATAAAGTATCGAATACTTCAAATTCATACTGTACAGACCAGTCGTGCTGGAAATGGAAAAAGAAGAATAGAACTATTTTGTTTCAACTAAGTTTGCTTCACGAACTATACAGACTGATATCCTTTATACACGCAACTGCTTTCGAATCATGCTCGTTATATTGATTTAGAGAGAAGCAATAGGGAGAGAGACTTGGAATCTGTAGATACAAACGGGTAAATAAGACTCAAGTGAGTGACGACTTCGGGAGCTGCGAGCTTTCGAATCATGTTTCTTTTAGGGAATGGAATAATAATTTTAACATTTTTCACAACAAAATCGTTCTCTTATTCTATCGCATTTCGTCCAAGAAAGGCGATGAAATATGCAATAATAAAAACGGAACGATACATAAAAAGATAGATACCTACTTACAGTCAGATCGTCTTGCTTTATTCAAACGGAAGAACGATGTATAACAATGCCAACTATTTTATAGATTCTATAGACAGTTATTTTTAACGATACTTTGAACGTAGCTGTCGCTCGATTATATTTATTCTGTCGATTTCACAAAAGTACCTATAGAAAATAAATCGAGAAAAAAAATGAATAAAATACGAAATTTATACTTTTAAAATCATTCTTTTGTATGGAGATAAGATTTTAAACATAATTTTATTTAAAGATAAACATAATATTTTCAGATTGTCGTCTAAAATAATAAAACACTTACTCTTTTATTTATAAATACTTATAAATATTTTTCTTATGAACTACATTACTTTATATTTATAACAGTTATTTTTAACTATATGGATTAAACTTGAAAAATCGTCGAACATGTACTGAAATTTTCGCAATATGATATATGTATAAACTTCAAAAATATGTAGCTGAGTAATCAACATCCTTTCGGTACTATTCCATTGACCGATATTTCAATATTGAAAGTAACGGATGTAAAATGCGAAACACACATAAATGCGGGCCCGATTTCCAAAACTGCATTTTTCGCGTTGTTTCCTTCGGATTATCGTGAACCTTATGATATAT
>NW_017305885.1:963791-994294 GCF_001594115.1 Trachymyrmex septentrionalis
GCGCGCGCGCGCGCGCGCGTGTGTGTTGCGTATGCGTGTGCGTGTGCGTGTGTGTGCGTGTGTGTGTCTGTGTGTGTCTGTGTATAAAATATGTATACCTATTGCATTCAAATTTGTAAACGATCGCGCGCATATATTTATAGGAAATTGAATTAGTCGTTTAAGTTTTCTTAACTAACAAGAGAGTGTACGGCAACACAAGAGTTGCTTGTGCGCAACACAATACTATCGTAGCAACATTATTCATGTGTTATTACAAACGAGAAAGCCACGAACCAGAAATGGCTCGTAAGGGAAATGGCGGTAACACAATCTACCTAATGATAACTAATACGTAATTCCGTACTATTGAAATCGCGCACATTGTTTCGGACATTCGAGGGGTAACATTAATGGAAGAAATCGAGAGCTGTAACAACAGATTTAATGCTGTGAACAAATAGTTCTATTAACAGCAAATTCTCATCGAATTCCTACGACGAATAGAGAAGCGCATAATTCGATGCAACATTTACACAAAAGTGTTAATGACAATCGAATTGTTACCACTTTATTACATTACTTTCATATTATAATGTGCATATTACTTTAGAAATGTAAATCCTATATTATTTAATAATTTTTATTAAATTTTACGGAACCTCGCTATATATATGTAACGAAATTAAGAAGTGGGAATCTTTTTTTTAATTTCTTTCATCAAAGTTTCAACAGCATTTTTGTTTTTTGGATAGACTGTAGTAATTTACATGCAAATATTATGCAAATGGATAGTATAACAAAAGTTGTATAATATGATAATGAATTTGAAGCATGTAAATTGTCATTGCTATTATTTGTACACAGAGAAGATATTTCACATTTGAGATTATTTGTCTGAAATTTAATCACATTATTGTATATACCGATTGAATACTATATGCTAATATATTTTAGTACTCTTATAGACTAAAATTAGCGTTATCTATATCGATGTAACTTGATGTTTATATTACTTGCAATTAAATGCACAAATGTAATCAATATGTGCATTAATTATATATTTTATTAGGATGTAGTGTAATATGGTTTTTTCTTCAAGTTATTTTGAAAGCTGAAGAATGAAGAATTTATTATTCTGATTTATTTCTTATTTGTATGAAGGATATATTTAAAATTATGAAATAGATTAATTAATACCTGCTACATTACGCGAAACAAGAATATTTAATGTGGTCATTTTATTGTGATCAATTAATTATTTCTTAGAATATGTATATTATTAATAAGAAAATATAATAACTTATTCTAGTCATCAGCAATTAATAATTAAAGGATTAATGAACGCGATATACAACACGCAATTTTACAAAGTAACGACATTTTTTTATTGTCTGTTTCACAGTGGTGTATTTAATACTTTCTTTTAAAAGTATTGCTTTTTTACTAATTCAATTAAGCAGTGAAATTCTTAAATTTCAAGGAATCTCGTCTCTGTACAAAAAGTTTTGTATAATTTGCATACTTGAGAGGAATGTTTTGCACGAAAAGATCTATATATTCCTAATTAAAAAACTTACTATGTGTAGTACATGACAGTCAAGAAGACAATCCTAAAGTTGTTTGTTTTATTGATTATTTTTCAAATAAGTATCTTTTTAATTACCTTTTTAACTATCTTTACAAATTAAAAAATCTTTTTTCACAATTAAAGTAGTATAAGCGATAATGTAATTCAAACTAGTCAACTTTGTGCCAAAAACGAAAACAGATTAGAAAATTGGTTTGTTTCATTCTTACGTGAACTCGTGAACAATATTTGCTTTATACACAAGTTTTATACTTTGTACGTATAAAACAATTTTGGAATTAGGGATTATATATGAACAAACAATACTAAATTCCTAGATTTAGGTACCTAATATTAAAAGATTAATTACCCTGGTAGAAATGTGTGTGTATACAGTTTTCCTAGAAATCTATTCAGTTATTATATAATATTACTATATTCTCATTAATTGTGCCAATACTGAGTAGGAAATGGACAAGAACTTGATAGAGGTTTTTTTCTGTCCATTTCTTAAGTTGGCTTGCTTATTAATCAAAAAATGGATTCAGATTTTACGCAACTTTTGTATGCAGTAACTGCAAATAAAGTGTTACATCCTGATTGAGATCGTAAGTTTTCCTTCTTAGTTATTAAACAAAAGTTGGCGTAACTATCTAATAACTGCTCAAAAAATAAATGAAATTTCTACCAAGGTAGTTGAAAATTTATACGCATTTGTGTGTGTGTGTGTGATAATTGATGTAGTAGTGTGTGTAATGATGTGTCAATGACACGTAAATCATATGTGTGTAAGTTCTACTGAATCAAAGAAACAGATAATTTTAGGATTCCCTAAAAATTTAATAAAATTCTGTTTGATATTTTGTGCGAAACTTTTATTACGTTATTTTTTAATTGACTGCTTGTACGCAAATTAATTAAAACTAAAGACTGCATTTTATTATTATTAACATTAATAACAATTTAATATTTGTAATATTTCTGAAGAAGAGATATTATTTGCGTTCATAGACGTTATAAATTTGATAAAAGTATTTGAGTGTTTGTAAGGTTTATTAATTTATTGTATTATATATAATTTTGATGTATTACGCGCGCCATGATAAATAATATATAAAATATTGAGCAAGAATAATTTTTGAATAATGTTTGAAGCTTAATTAATTTTTGCCAATGATGTGCAAATCGGTAATAAAATTCGAAAATCTCGGAAATATCGACTGACCCTCTCGAGGGTTCAGTCAGACTACGTACGAGAGGTCGCCAGGAATCGATAAATCAGTTATTTCGAAGGGCGCGGCGTTGTACTACGTCGGTATTAGGTTTCGTGATTCCCCGAGAAACACAAAGATGGCAACAGTGTAATGATTAACTTGCAGATGCATCTGTTTATTTGCTCGCATTGATCACACACTATTCCTTAAATAAAACGTTAAGACATCGTCTGGCTAATTAATCGAAATGATTAAGTCTGTGCTAAGGTTGGCGAAATTTCCTGGATTACAGGAAAATGTGTTAATTGATCACCGAGTAACTTCGGCATTTGCGCGTTTGACTATCAATATAACCTCAAGGAATATTTACACTACCCATTTGTGTTGTAAAGATATTCGAACAAAGCATGATAAAGTAAAAGTCGGCGGTTTAAAATATGGATTGGTTGAAGGAGAAACTATGCCGGAGACAACCAATATTAATCAGCAGTAAGTATCAGTTTCATTTGTAATTAAACATTCCCAGATAACATTTATGTTGCATAAGAAGTCTTTTAGACATCTTTTAGACATAAGACGTCTAAAAGACGTTTTTTAGATATCTTGTGCAACTTAAATGTTATCTAGGTTCTAACTTGTACATGTTTTAGTTTTACATAACAATTTTAGATTGTGTTAGATCAATTTCAATATGTTGTCTTAGCTGTGTTATCTTTCTTGTTATTGATTATGCAGGAAATCATTTTTATACTTATTGTGTTTTAGAGAATATCTATTTCCTGATGCAGATACGCCGAATCGACTCTTTAATGGTGTACCATATAAGGAATTACATATTATTAATATCAAATCAACTCCTAACAATACAATTATGTCTTTTACAAATTTTAGTGGTGCAGTGCTAAAGCTGCATACGGCAGGTATAGAAGGTTTTAAGAATGCTAAGAAAGGAACAAATCTTGCTGCTCAACAAGCAGCTATAACTTTGGGTAATGTAAGTATATATTGTGAATACGATTTATAATAAGGCTTTATGCGCAAAAAATATATATATTACGCTAAATAAAGAGAAAATGCATATACCATACATTTATCTTTAAAATATGTTTGTCTATTTTTAGCGTATTCTTGAATATGGTATTAATACAGTGAAGATACGAGTACAAGGTATTGGGGCTGGTAGAATGGTGGGTATTTTTAAAAAATTATTTCTTATTTTTCATGTATTGTGTAATATATTATCACAGCGCTGTTGAATAATATATTCTAATATCGAAAAATGTTATGGATTTCAGTCTTCTATAAAAGGTTTTCAAATGGTGGGATTGAATATTGTATCAATTACTGATGATACTAGAGTAAGTTGGAATCCACCAAGGCCACGGAAACAAAGAAGAATATAATTAGTTGCTATAATTTATGTATAGTTTATATAATTTTTATAATTTACTATAATTTAGATATGTTAATACATATTGTGCAAATCTTCCATGATGTGTATTATTTTATTTTTCCAAATAGTTGACGTATACATATATTGGAGACAAATTATGATTTTTTTAGGGCAAATACTTGGGAAAATTTCCTTGTATCTTGATGTTTTAATTTTATAATTAAAACTAGGACATTAATGTTAATTTCTAGGATATTAATTAACAATATAGACCTTTTTTATCTTTTATTTGCAATAAATAATTATTGTTTTGCAGTTTTTAAATAAATACAATTTATGATAAATTAGTTTGATGATGCACATGATGATAGTTTTTCTTTAGAGAAATGAATATGTTTCGATTGCGTATTGTATAATATATTTCAGTATTTTATATTAAAGTGTTTTTTCTTATCACCATTTTTTCTAAAACTGACTAGATTACAACTTTGGAAGAGATAACAACTTTAGAACTGTTAATATATATTTTTCAATATCTATAACATTATATTTTTGCGCAACTGATAAGAAATAAACGTTTAACTGAATCTTCAATATGAATATATTATTCGGCATTATTAAGATTTTTCTAAAATACCTAAGAGCATCAAATTATTAAATTGCTACTCGATTTAATTTGTGATATTACTTCGGTCGGTTTAATAATAAACCATAATATTTTCGCATAAAAGAAAAATTCTGTTTTAAATTGATCAAAGAATTTATTATTTAAATATATACATAAGAAATATAGATTATTTATTTATAAATTTATTAGTTATCAATGTACAATTTTTCAAGTTTATTTTTTTTTTTTGAAGAATGAATAATATATAATTTTATCATACTGTAAGAATTCGTCTACAGGATAACAGCACATTCATTTTTAAATGAATTTTTGATATTATTGAGTCAATTCAAATATAACTTTATAATTCTTTTTGGCTATTTCTATAGTATTATACGTACAAAATGTATTTAACCTGAATAATGAATATCCGTATACATTTATTATCGCGTTCAAATAGAAAGATTTCATGTTAAAATTACTCGTGTGTGATTATACCTATATTTCAAACATATGTATATAATTCGAATACTGTTTACAATTTTTGATTCCATTCCAAAATAATTTAAAATATTTTTTTATATGGTAATAACAGTTAATAATGATAGTCCTTAATCCTTGTATTCTACTTTTAATATTGACAAAGTTATAGTTTGTAAAAATTATTATTTAACGATGATTTTTAATATAATATTTTACTGAACACACGTACGTATGCATACACAAAATTGAATCAATTAAATTGGAATTGAATATATATATATATATATGTTAGAAGGATTATTTAAACATTATGTGTGAAATAAAAAATTATAAATTGTTTTGTAACTTGTATTTGTATATTTGTAACATGTACGAGTATAGCATTACAAATGGGCATTTTTTATATTTGATTGTTTTACAAAATATGCAGACTTAAGAAAATGTTTTATTTAAAAATAGATTTAGATAAATCTATCCATTAACAATAATTTTAATATTATATATTAATTATCAAATGTGAAGAAAGATATTTTACATTTATATGCAAAATAACATTTTTATTATAGACATTTTTTTAAATATAAATGTATAAAATAATACATTAAATATTGTAATTATAATATAATTACATATAAATTAAATATATTTTTGAAATTCATTTTTAATAAAAATTGCTAACATATCTATTATCACATTTATTATTTTGTTAGCTGACTATCTATTTTGGCTAAAAAATGTTTACAAAAAAGTACAGAAAGATATGTACTATAAGATTGTAACAAAATCTTAGAAAGTCTTAGTTTTTTGTAATGAGACATAGAGTGGCATTCTTTGTCTTAAAAATTCTTCGTTTTTCGTAAATATTCGTAGTAGGACATAGAGTGGCGTTGTTTATTTGAAAAATTAAGAAATCTTATGCCCTTTTCATAAAAATTTGTAATATAGCGTCGTAAACGTACTAATTTGTACATATTTTTATGTACTTTTATGAAATTCTATAAAAATTTAACTATCGTAATATTATAATAACTCGTAATATGAGGCGTCGAATGGCTTGCCGTTCGGTGCGATTGACTTGCGCTCTGTAGATCCGAGTTCAATCCCCTGCGCTCACATACGCGATTTTTCGCGTTTAAGGAGACTTCACAGTACATTATTTCGCAAAATTATTTCACATATTATTATGGTATATTAATGTTATATAAAATAAAAAATAATGCATTTTTATAAATTCGGAGCGCGAGTGTGGCATAGCATAGACAGAGTATTGGTCTGCTATACTAAAAGATCAGGATTGCCACAGATCTGGAAAAAGTCAGGGGAAAAGTGTAAAAGAGTCTAGAATTTTGAAATTTGCTCACAATTTTCTTAAACTGCTCCTATTCCAAGTAATTGTAATTTTTTAAATATTATATCTGACATTTATAATCAAATACGTTCAAAATTTACGCGATTTAGATGATTTTCATAAAATAATTAAGATTCGTATTTTGTTCAGTATTTTTATTTGATTCTTCTTTTTCGTCATAATTGTATTCTTTTTTTCAAAACTAATTTATTTTTTGCTGGCTTGAATTTATACCAAATTCTCCAAATTTAGAAATTACTCCAAATTTTACTATGCTACTAAACTTTTTTTGCGTTGTTTTTAATAATATAGATTAGCTTTCCTAGATTCCTTGAGTCTAAATGTAAAAATTTACATATTTTATATTAGTCATGGAACATTTTCCATTTTCATCTAGAAAACCTAGGGAATCCCAAAATTCATTTTCTGTGGCAACCCTGAAGATATCCCAAGTTCGATCTCCGGGAGAACTGAAAAATTTTTGTACACTCGTAGCTTCTCTCGGAAGGCAATGGCAAACAGTATACTTGCCCGAGAAACTTGTCTCTCTACCAAAAATCGATGTTCGAAATCGTATGCAAACGAACACTGAACGAATAGCAAACATTCGGACATTTTTACTTGCAAATCACATAATTACATAATTAAACTTGTGTATAGTATATAGTATACTATAAGTATATATTATAGAGAATAGAGACCAGGAGAACGAACTTGGATGATACAGAATATTAGTACAGAAAAGGTTATAATTTAGGCGAACAGTCAAACAGTGAACCGTGATTTGCACGTCTACATCGCGCACAAATCGCGTACGAATTGTCTTTGATGTACCGTTTCATGAGGAAACCGAATCGAACGCGAATCGAATGTTCGATTCTCATTCGCTTTGACGTATACATCTACTGAACGCAATCAATAAATGTTCGCGTTCGCTATTTGTTTGATGTTCGTTTGCTAGGTTTTAAACTATAAGTCCTCCATCAAAGACATAGAGCATGGACTGCTCGATCGTATCTAAGTAATATGGTCGACAAAAATGAGAGAGAGAGAGAGCCAATCTTTATTTCTTTCCATTCAACGATATAATAAGAAAGAGAATGAGAGAGAGATTGGCCGTCTTCCATGGTCCCTATCTTTCATTTTTGTCGTACCATACTACTTAGATACGATCGTCGAATTTTTAGTCTCCATATCCACCTCGTGTACGATCAGTGACTACGTTTACACTGTGCGCTTATTCCGCGACCTATGATAGATGTCTTTGTTTAACCTACAGGATAAACAACATATTGTATATATAGGTCGTGATCTAAATGCACGATGTAACCGTAGCCATTGTGCGTGCACAGTGATATATGAGAGGGAGGCACCTACGTGCTGAGACAGCGTGTGGCACTTGAAAAAAAGAAGAATATTATTTATTTTTTGCATTTTCGCGTTATTTAAAAGCATTAAAAAATTTGTCCTTATTCGATTAAAAATTTTTCCGTCAGAGCCATATTTTACGAGTATAATAAAATATTGGTAACGTTGTAACAGACTTTAACAATCCAATCAGCTAATTGACTTGCTGATTTTTTTTCTCTATTTATATCAATGAATTATGATATATAAACTAAAAGGATTACTAACTTGAATAAATTGTCCTACTCATTAATGCAATGCGCCTTACTATACATGCAACCGAGCTCGCTGTTAATTAGAATTAAAACAGCAAAGCAGAAATTCGCATTTTCTTTCGCATTAAAGTTTATCGACCAGATTGTGCTTCTTGCGTGATCCAAGGGACGTAATCGGATACTCTCACGTAAATGCCAGGAAGTCGTGATCTGCTACAGCCAATACCGGTTGAAACCACTCCGATGACCATCAAAGGCTCGGCTGGGTAACTTTCAACCATCAGGGGCCCGCCGCTGTCAGCCTAGAAAATATAGGAGGCTTGCAATCGTCCTGTAAGCTACCGTGGTTATGGTAAACGATGCGGTGCAAATTCCACTTGCTCTAATACGGATTGCAGGGTTGTGGGAGTATCCATCACAATGGGTTTCGGTATCGTTCCACGCGGATCCGGATCGTAAATCTCGTTGCTGGGAATTCTCAAGATGGAAACAGGCGTTTAACGGCATTACATTTATTGTCATCGGTATTTTGTATAGTATATTAATATTGTTTCAATAATCTAAAGAATTTTTATGTTAAGCTTTTCCTTCATCTTATAGAAAATTACAAGAAAAAATTAATATTTAATTGTTTATTTATATTTAGTTGTTGATTAAAAAATGTTGATTCACGAGATTGAAGAGAAAACAACATTTTTTTTGTAGAGAATGTTTAGTTTGTTAAAATGCTTCTATAATTGAACAATGGATACAGAATATTCTGGAAATTGTACAGCCAGAAAAGGATCAATTTTCCCAAAAGCTTCATATAAAAAACAACATATATCTCTAATAATACAGCTTCAAAGAAATAAAATAAGTAAAAAATGCAAGTTATTGTCGGTTTATGGCTTGCATTTTTTACTTATTTCATATAAAAAAAATTTTATTCTACGTTTTTGCTTATTGTTTCATATCGAATCATTCAGGTTGTGCTGTTGGCATCATTTCGTATAATATAATTTTAACTTATTTATTAAGTTTTAAAGCAAGGTTAAATTTTAAAAAATGATCGTATTACATATCGAAATTTCTCTCGAGTAATTATTAAAAAGGTACCTAATATTATTAAAGAAATAATTGATCATCTTTTGAAGTGCTAAATTGTATATAACATTCAACTGCGATTCGCGTTACATCCAATATATCCTGAAATCAATTTTTATAGTTGCCAGTCGTAGTTTTCGCGCAAACGAGGTAAACAGGAAATCTAGCACATCTCAATTCCCATCGGAGCCTTCAGCAAAATTGTACTTTCGAGACTCCGTTCTTTCTTGATATATCTCGAAGCAATACGTCCGTTTTCGATTGTTTTCTTGAGAATATCTTCGTCTAGAGGAAATATAAATTGCTGATAAGGACGCGGTAGAAATGCGGCGAAGGAAACTTATCGAAGACAAGATCGGGGGTGGTATTCTCATTTTTATTACGATGGACATCGACTTGGTAATGTCATAGTGGAATTCTCGTAGAAATTGCCTTTACTGAATTAACTGCTCAATTGACGACATGAATTTAGTACTCGCGTGTTGGGGATGATGTGTATCTCATCCCCGTTAAGAAGGATGTAGAACAAGAGAATAAAAAAGGAAATCGCAAGAAAAGAAAATAATTCACTCATCCAATTATCATGACATACAATGTGTATATCTATTTCTATGTAAAAGCAGGAAAATAATATTTAGATAAGTTTAATACGCGTATACGTATTAGTAACATTTGAATGATTGTCTCCAATTCATATATTAATTTTTTCCATATATTAATCTTTTTCAGAAAAATTTATAAAGTTATTTTAATGAATTTCTCTAATTATTAAAAAAAAGGTTTTTTTTCTCGTACAAACTCTCGTACAAACTCTCGTGAAACAAGAAAAATGTATTTGATGTAATAATTATTGAATGTTAATCGTTTCATTCCTTTATCCATAACTTAATTAAATATAAACTTTTGTATTAAAACATCTTTTTGTCTTATATACATCGAGTAATCAAGACGATAACGTAGTTTATACAACAATATCTTTATTCTTTTAATAAACGTTATCGCTTCTTCTCCAATCCTTGTTACAATTTCGCATAAATATCAGTCTACGTTAGAGATCCGCAGAGCGAGACCAATGCAATTATATACGATCCAATTACCGGAGACCAGTATCATCCAGCATGGTCGGCTATCATGCCTGAACAGCATTGTATACGCATTACCACGGTAGCGTGGGTATTTATTGAAATTCGCGTCGTGCCCGCCCGACGAACCATGAATTCCATGATCGGGCGATTGACAAGCGGCGCCGAGCGAGCAACGATGCGGCAGCGCAAAAATGCGAATGTCCGCGAACGTTTCACGCGACCGAAAAGATAAATTCGCAGCGGACACCTTTTTCACTTACCCAGCAGGAGTCTTTTCCTCCTTCCTCCCAGCCGGCGCACATTTGCTTCGTTTCAACGCTGAATGACTTGCCCTGACTCGCGTACCATTCATCACACACAGCGTTCGTCACCACGCGAACTTCCACTTTTTGCAGCACGTCCGCTCTCTTGTCTAAAATATAACAGCAATTTGTGCTGTTTACTGCGACTTTAGACAACAGATTATTGCTAACATTTGTCGTTGCCTTAAGACCGAACATGCAACCTAATGACATTCCAGTCCTAACCATGTTGGAGAAAATATTTTAAAATTACATTATAATGCTCAAATTTTATATCTGTAATGTTTAAATTTTATAAAGATGCGTGCTTAAATATAAATGGGTATCACGTTGCTGACACATCATGAAAAACTATTACACGCAAAACATTATTTACGTAAGCAAGCATTATTTATCATGAAAAACCGTGATATATTTTAATGGATGAATTTAATTAATAATAATTACTGCACATCTAGTCTATGTTATAATCTAGTTGTTGTGTTAATTATAATACCCAAAACGCTTTACAATTTTAACATAAGAGTATAATATTTATTTAATGAATTTAATTAATTACATAAATTCGAAGTTGATTATAAGATGCAAAATATGATGTTAATTAGACAAATTTTAAATACAAGATGTTAAACAGTTTTGTTTATCTATCAATATATCTATCAAAATATCTTTTTGTCATAATTGAATATAATGTATAAAATTTGTATAATTGTTTTATAATCAACATTTCAGATAAGAATCACTTTTCCGTACAAATAATGCGTATCTCGATGACTTCCGTTTTATATGTGAGTAAAATGACCTTGTCCATTTTATTGATTTCAGAGAGAGATGGAGAGAAAGTTGGTATACTTCCACTCTACTGGGACTTCAACGCTTGTGAGAACTTTGGTGATTATGGAAACTTTGGTGCGTGTTTCTCTGGTGTCGCTCCGATCATTATCGTGATAAGATTTATCGAAACTTCAGGCTTACTGATATATCTCAGGTATTTATGAAGACCCTGATATTCGCAACTTGGTCGACGATCGAGTAGGACCTTTACCCGCTGCGTCCCTAACAGAGATTTACTCACAACTCACGAATTATATAATGGTATTTACGTACAAAAATATCGAGATACATCGAGTCTTTAACCTCAATTATTATTAATTGTTAGAAATAAAAAGCGTGTAACCGCTGTTCACAACTGCCATTAACGCGAAATTATTGTATATGATATCCTTATGTTTAAAAGAAAAATTCTTTTTTAAATTATACGATATTACATAAAGAATAATTATATGATGATAGTGAGAATTAGAACTTCTGAATGCAGTGTTACGCGGCGGTAATTTTATATTGAAATAGTACGTTTGCCCATAAGAATCAAAGTACAGGAATAATCAAGGTAATGAGAACTAATTTCGAGGCGCCATCATTCTGTATGCAATCGATATCGAGAAAAGAGAGACAATTATTTACTCACATTTGCTTCTATCTTCTCCGAGCCATCCCCAGCCAGCTACTGTAGCTTCAACGCCACCAAAGGCGCTGTACCCTGGTTTCCCTGTAGCCACAGGTAAACATGCGGGTTTCACGCTTTCCGACCAACTGATCGGTCTAGCGAGCTCCAGCAGAGCAATATCGTCCACATACTTGCCGCACCTGTGACCAGGATGCAACACCGCGTTTATGACGCTTTCATGTCTTGCGGCCGGCACTTCTGGAGCCCTTAAATTGTGTTCACCCAGAGTGACGCGCAATTGTCCTATTGGTATTTTGTTGGTGCCACTGAAATTAAAGTGAAAACGAAAGATTTAATTAACACACACACAACACGCCGTATTATTTAACAAACGCTATTGAAACGAATTTATATTTTTTTCTTTCTTTCTGTTTTTTTTTTTCAAAAAAGGTACACTGTTAAAAATTTCATGATATTTAATATACTTTTAAGTTACATAATTTGAACTTAATTTCATGACATTACATTTACATTACATTAAATTTAATGTATTTCTAACTAAAAAGTATATTTGTGTACATGTACATAAAATTTAATGTATTTTTTATGAAAATTTATGAAATTTAATGTACACGTTTATTACATTTAAGTAACTACTGTAACTTAATTTTTATTAAATCATTCTTATTTAATTTTGTTTATAACCACGAGCTTCATTTACATGTAAAGAAAGCTTGTGGTTACATTTTTAACAGTGTAGAATATATGAAGTTTAAATTACACGATTAACATATAAATTTACATACAGAGAATCTTATAAAAATTATAATAATATCGAAAGTTTACTCTTAAATGATATGATTTTTATGGGACATCTTATAATGTATATTTTTTATTGGCATTGAATGATATATAATATATCGTTTCCTTATTTCGAAAACAACAATTTAAATTAAGTTACTTAGAAAAGGGAAAAACTATTTTTTAATTTGACAGAAAATTATTGAGTAATCAAATAAATATTAACAAAAAGAATATATCTTTAGTATGTTCAAATATTATTTTTATTATTTTCGTTTCACAATCCTTCAAGAATTATTCTTTTTGAGTTGTAAGCAGTACACCCATTTTTTACAATAATTATTTTTAAATTCTAATAATTTTTTTTTAATAAAGTTAAATTAGTTTATTTTTAATAATTAATAATAAATATAATATTTGCTAATTTATTTTCAATTCGAAAATCACATTTCTTGAAATGTATCATTTTTTAAGTAAAGGAGCGATATTATGTATAACATGCGATCAAAATTAAAGCATTATATTTTGTTCAATTGTTGTTTTTTAGGACAATAATCTGGAAGAAAATTCATTACAAAAAGAATAATAATATGCATTGAAAAAATTATGCGTGTTTTTTTATATGCTTTATGTCACATGTAAAAATCCACTAAAAAGTTTGAGATGAATAATGTACATATCTTTAAAAACATTTTGGAAACTCCGAAATGTTCGACTTATACGCCTCTCATAAAAATCTTTATTTTCGCGGCGTAAAAATTGTGAATGAAAAACAAAACGGTATTCTTTATTCTTCTTTTGATTTCCTCATAAGAGAGCCTTATCTAATATCGAAATGGTATCAGAGAATAATCATCGCATAAATTTAGGGCACCGGAAATAGAAATGTCCGAGGCGGAAGGTTCCTTATCATCGATGTATCCTTCCATTTCTTTTTCCCCGCCCAACCCCTCCCTTAACAGTGCTGACGAATTCCAGCTCTTTCGCAGTTTTCTTTCCCTTGGACGTCAGTAATTATTTAACCGGGATTTTTGTCCCGCTCGAACGACGCGTCTGCAGAGCTCCCTTGAATGCCTGACCCGGCCGGAGTGGCTTCAGTTAATTAATCGGTCTATAGTACCTCTGAATAATTAACAATATTACAGCACCCCCTCCATCCGTACCTCTTTCCCCGCCTCCGTCCCGCATCTCGTGCCTGTATTTCGCAAGCCCGTACCGTCCCACTTTCGTCAGTAACCTCTTGCACATCTTCCCTCATGCTCCTCTGGAGTTTATCGCGGAGCGTTTTCTAAGTTTCCCTGTTTCACCGCCGCTCCTTACAAAGCCGCCTTAATGGACCTTTCCATCGTCGTCGAGTCCCCGCTATTGTTCCGCGGCTCACGGATTATATGGTTTACTTTCAATGCATCTCCGGCACTCGCTTCTCTCTTCTCAGCGTCGCGCCCTTCCAATTAAAATGCACGAGCGCTCAGACGGATTGCAGCGAGGACGTTGCTCGTTGCGACAAGATATATTGTAACGGCTACTATAGCCAATGCTGATTTGTTTGGACAAACAATTTTAATATAAGCTAGCATTTCTTATGGCAAACGTTCTATTAAGATAAATCGTCAGCTTGATTTATGACATTTACTTTAAATATAGAAGTTACTATCGTAATTGAACGTACACTGTATTACTTTCTCACGTTTGCTCTCACCTAGCTCTCACTTAACCAAATCTTAATGAATAAATTATGTAATAATGCGTTATTTATGCACTCTCAAAATACGCAAGAAAATTTTGTTTTGCGTATTTTGAGAGCACATAAATAACGCATTATTATATAATTTATTCATTAAGATTTAGTTAAGTGGAGGAGCCAGCTAGGCAGACGTTACTATCTAGTATGTATGTTTAGAAGTATTGACGATGAAACACAAAACACTCTCTTCGTACAAATTATAATCGATTCGCGATAAATGAGATTAATATAAGCTATTGAATTATCAAATATTCATAATAGCTAAATGTAGGTATTATGAATATTTAATAATTAATTATATAGATTTATTTATTGGCTATTTATACAAATTTATTTATATACATAATTATACCTATTTACTCTAATCTGTATGATCACTATGGTGAAATCAAATCTCTCTGACCTGATTTTATTAATTTCAGTGATATAAATACGTATATATTATATTTGAATATATGTATATCTGTACAAATGTACAAAATTACATTTACTATAATACCCATAATCAGTATGATGAAATCAAATCTCTGACCTAATATAGTTTCTCAGCAATATGTGTACTTAAACATATATATCCGTATCAAATTCAGATAATTTTAATTTATTAAAAGTTTTCAAAGGCTTCCGTATTAATTATATGGAAAATTGGGTCGGTGAAATGAGTTAGTTTTCATATATAATGCAGCTTACAATACATAGTGAATGTTGTGCCAAAATTATAAAATTTGAAGATTAATATTTGTATGAAAATGGAAATACCTACAAAAAGAGTTTTTTAAAGTCGCGATTTCAAATATGATAAAAAGAATATTGCAAAAATCAATTATGTTATAAATTTGTTGTTAAATAAATTGTTATAAAAAAGTGTTAAATATTGATTGTAAAAGGAAATCGATTATATCAATAGATTTTATAGAAAAAATTACAAAAAAAATATAATTTTTTCAAACTGATTTTTTTTATAAAATGAAAAATATATTTGCAAAAATATACATGTGATTACTAAAAATAGAATTATTTCTCTTCATTGTGTTTTTTATTAAGCTCACTAGCTAGCTATGGGCTGGAATGAGTTTCAAAAATCCGTGATTTTTATCTTATTTTTCTGCATAATCGGAAAATGAAAGAAGAAAAAGTTATACATGCTTTTGTAACCACAGAATAGATTGGCGTAATTCCTCTATATTCAATATTTAATAACAATTTCAATATTTAATAATAGTTTCAAACAATTTGTTACTAAATTAATTTTTGTAATGTACTTTTTATATCGAAAATTTTTCTATGCTCTGATTTTATTTTTTATTATTATTTTTTGTTTACCTTACTGGTTTAGCCGAGAGCTTTAATGAGTTAAAGAAATAAAATTAAACTTTATTTTATCTTGATGCTAAATCAAATTTTTTAAATTAAAATATATCTTTGATATATTGAATCATACATTCTGAAAAAATCACATTGTGCAGTATTTTATCTATTTCTCGAAATATTTAAATGTATTTATTAAAATAGGACGTCTTATATTTAATGGAGAATTTTAATAATAATAAAAGGAAAATAACAAAAATTAAGACAAGTTTTGAAGCGGACAGAATGCAATATCATTAGCTTTTTCTAAAAAAAAGTAGTAAAGTCTTATAAAGCGATAAGGTGGACGTGAAAAAATGAATATATTAGCAGATTAATTATTTAATATTTAAATTTTATATTAGTTATATTATAATTTTTGCTTGTAATTTTATTTCTCTCACCCATAGTAAAAAAATCAGACATAGACTTTGGAATTTAAAAAATTTTTAGATAAAAGATATTTTATAAAAGTAAATTAAGGATTAATTCTATACGTTTTAGACTTTCTATTAAAAATAAACTAATTGCGCTATTTACATATTCTAGAGATAAACTTGGTTTTTGGTTACTTTTTAGAATATATTATGTAATATGTGACGAATCATCGAAAAAGATATCATAGACAATAATAAATAGTTTTTTAGTTATGGTGTATTAAATTTATTTTGTGAGCATAAGTTTTATTTGATACACCATAACTAAAACTATCTATTATTGAGCCTTGTTGTCTTCTGTTGACTACATTGTAAGCTGCATTATTTGTGAGAACTAACTCATTTCACCAGGACTCAATTTTCTACATGATTAGTGCGGGATCCTTTCTTGTATTGTTTTCCTATTTATTTAAGAAACAAACGGAATGAAGAACAGAATTGATATTCCAAAAAAAAAATCTATTTAAATAGATTAAAACAAAGTTAATTAAGTTGTTAAGTCTATACCGTCGCAACTGCATCTTTTTCTCATTGCACGAATAATATTTGCTATTCGGGACTATGACTGATTTTTTTTCTACGACCAGCTTCGTTAAAAATTAATTGGACGCCGAATCGGTAAATTGATTGGAATTAATTTCAGTTCGGCTCGTTAAATCGTGCGGCTCTCCTGGCACTAGTATATCGGCACACGAACGCGTCCGTGAATTACGCAACGTTGCACGCAGAATGACGTTGGTAATAAGGTACTGCAGAACATTAATTTACCGTGGGATATCGTCGAACGAGAAATATCGATGCTGCGTCGCTAGGTTGCCAGTTCTTGTATCGCTACAAGAACATAATTTATATCTGCTTGCATGACGATTAATCAACCGTATTATTCACAACGCGTATATTGTATTAATAGTAATTGGTCGCCGCGTCAACAGTTCGATAGAACAACGCATTATAATTTCTTTAATTATTTACTAACGAGTTTCATTTTTTACATATACAGCTTATGACGTGTGAAAATATAAGCATACATATTCTAAATAAAAATCCTTTTCGAATATTAAATGTTTAATTAAATATTTCCAATTTTATGTATCTTTAAATATGAAATTTTAGATAACAAATTTTTGGCAATTGACGAAACATTTAAAGTAAATTATGATATCGAAAGAGAGATGATTGTATACGATAAAAATATTTTTATTTAACAATGAGCTTGAATTATATATACAACAATATTTCTAAAAATCGATTATCCATTGTTGCATTTGTATTATTTAGAGTTTCTAAAAATGCCAAAAGAAAGCTCCAATGAATTTTATCCTAATTTTTTTTCTTGATACACGATAACAAGGGGATCTAGTCTCCATAAATTTGACGCAGCGAGGCGTTAGATATCACTGGTGAGTGTCGGGTTGTCTGTTTTTGCGCGTAAATGATACCAAGCGGTGAGAAAAACCAAAGGGGAAAGAGGATGAGGTAAAGTGAGACGATAGTGGACACAGCCACCTTCATTTTCACGCCCTCCTGCCTCGCATCTTGTTGCAACGTTTTCCATACGTTTTGCATGGCCGCTAGCAATTACCGAGTGGTCTGTAATCTACACGCAATCATGGTTTACAACGCCAAAGCTCGACGCTGAATTCTCTCTACGGTCGCTCGTCGCCCCCGAACGGCCCCTATTGCCCTCCCCATCCCGTCCTTCTGTAATCTGTCCAGTGACCGAAAGGGATACGCAATATCTGTACGTTTTGTTGCCCACCCAACTATGGGTCTGCTCGCGCGTTTAATTATATCTACACGAAAGCTATCCTGCATACATGGCTGCTGTAGCCGTGCAAACTCGACTGCTGCGCAATGATAGTGGTTCATTTATAATGCGCGTTCCATTCAAAAGAAAGACTCACTCAAATTCGTTCACTTTAACTTAATACTGTCGGAAGCAAAAACTGTAGATTTAAATATATTTTCAGTAAAATATATAATGATATAATTTTATGTGTAAAATGATATACATTTATAACTAGTTTTTTGTAGAGTCTATGTATATATATATATATATATATATGTATATTTTATTAGAGACAGTTTATATTTGTTGATAGATTAATTAGCCATACGCTGACAAATTTTACGCGAATGCAGCTTGTTGTGAAATTTTTGCTTATTTTTATTTGGAACTTTTCGCTTGACATAGTAACGCGATAAAAATCATACGGTACACATACTCCTCTATTTGCTTTATTTATATAACAGGTAGAGAAATTCTTGTGATGTCGGTTAAATTTTACAATAACTTTTATGTCATTTTTATATATGCGTATCAAAGTCTTTTTCCTTTGAGGAGCGTGATTTATTTTTCGCGGTACAGCAGCGAAAAAAATAGATCGTTTGCATATGAGATAAACTTACACATTTCTCATATATAATATAAATTTAAATAATCACTGACAGTATTTTGTATATATTATATAATTCAAATTAGAAAATTTCAAAATATTTGAAAATACATTGTCAATATAAATCTGGTTGAAATATTAAAATCGGGAATTAGTACAAATTTTAAAATAATTTCTTTATTAATTTAAAAAGATGAAATTAGTTTTTCTTTATAGCGTACCGAAAACTATTAATTTATAATAGTTTATAAAAGGTTTTCAAATTTCAGCATTAAATGTCTGACTCGATTAAACTTCAAAAGAAATCAAACTGTTACAATTATTATTATTACTATTAAGGGCAACAAATGGAATACTTTATACATAGATAAACTTTTGAGATAATAATCAAGTCTCTGGCGGATTTAACGAGATTTAATATGCGAACATCCTATTAAAAGTTGTCAAGAAATTGTAAGTTTCAGATCGACCGTTGAAATTAAAGCCTACTTCGTAAAGGACTTAGTCTTTATAGACTCTATGTACTCCCTTAATGAAGATGCATCTTTTGAAAACTTGTTACTGAAGTATAAGCAAAATTAAGGACGTGCTATAGTATATAATTTTGGGTTTATGCCATTAATATATATCAGTGTTATTCATATAATTTTACTTTTCTTTGGCATGCATATTTATCACAAAAACAAAAATTAATATATTTTAATAGGTATATAAAATTGAAATAACTGTATAAAAAAATCAGATTTGAACTTTTTGTTTTATATAATATTTATTTCAACTCTAACAAATTTTTAATTAAACTGATTTTAAAAAATTTATTTAACATATGTATAAAGATTAATAGAGGGAATTTAAACGCTTTTTGAATTATTTAAGATAATCACTCTATCCATAATAAATGATAAACTGTCAACATTAGAATTAAAGAATACAAAATTTATGATATATAATGATTAAAACGAGGATTACTCACGAACATAAACAGTGTCCAGCAGTTAATATAAATTTGTCATTCAAAATGGCGCCGCCGCAAAAGTGTCCACCTTTCCTTGTTATGCTCACCATCCACGGAAATTCACGTGGCGCCGCGTCCTGACCTCCGACAATTCTAGCTTCTCGTGCCATCTCACTCCTACCGCAAGGAACATCTGCCACTATCAAATACGAATTTCCTCGATTAATGTCCGATAACGATTAATTGCCTTAGCTATTTCGTTGCAAAGTCGGGTGCAAACGCTCGACTCGTCCGATACCCTCAACCACTAACATCAATCGATAGCGACACGATCTTAAACGCTCGATCTCGCTTTTTCTTTTGGTCGCAAATGAAGCGAAGACGAGTATCGGCACATTGAGAAAGTGTCTAGAAAGTCGCCAAATCGGACG
Source organism: Trachymyrmex septentrionalis (assembly GCF_001594115.1). Lineage (NCBI taxonomy): Eukaryota > Metazoa > Arthropoda > Insecta > Hymenoptera > Formicidae > Trachymyrmex > Trachymyrmex septentrionalis. The sequence continues at coordinate 984,039 of NW_017305885.1, forward strand.
ACACGCCGTGTAATCTGTTTAACGATACTTAGCGCCATCGTCTGGTCGTTCCTCTTCTATCTTAATAAAAGAGGAAAACATTTCACTTTTACAGGATTAATTGAACATCCAATTAACGTGTCGTTTCCTTGCAATTAATGCCTTTTTTCCATTCTTGTTTGTACATTTCTATGCAAAAGAACTTATCATCACCAGCTTTTGACAAAATTGTATAATATCCATAAAACGCGCTGTGTTATAAACATATTAAGAGATCCTGCTTTATAATTTTTCTCTCAAAAGCCCACTTTAGACGATCTATAATTCGCGACCAAATTCGGAATAGAATTCTATTTATAATTTTGCGTATCGTGTAATATAGAAGACATTTAAAGTAAAATTCACACGTATACAAAATATATATTAGAATACACATTTATATTTAGGATATGTGACATATAAAATTATAAATAGGATTTTATCTTGAATTTGATTGCAAGTTATAGACCATCTAAAGTGGACTTTACGTATTCTATTATTTTATCGCTAACGCAATTATGTTCATTCAATACTTTATTGATTAGAGTAAACTGTTCGCGAACTAGATTGGAAAGTTAAGAGAACCGAGACTCATCTGAAATATTGCAATTATTATCAAATGTTGTTAGTATCGGTCATCGGACCATGTTTCGATTATTCCGATCCGTAGGGAATTACCATCTGCACTCTTGTTGACGAGAGCATATTGACAGGCTATCGATCGTCCTTAGTATTTGATGATTAATGTTCGTGACATGGCATAAATGAGTAGAGCGACTTCCATGTATGCATAATTGGAAGATCAACGAGATGACAATACAATCAATTTTTAAGCGTAGATGTAACAGATTCTAATCGTAAAATTTACTGAAAGTTATATAAATTACTTCAATAATGGAATTTCTTTAAAAAAAATTTACGATGGATTATAAGATTATAAACTGATATTTATGATTGTTGTGTAAATATTATAAAACATTAAAGAAAAAATATTTACGAACAGTAAAGCTGTCGTTTAAAAAATTTCGAAAAATTTACTGTTTTTTATTTACAAAAATGCAAAATTTCTTACTTAAATCTCTTTCGTACATGCATGAGTTGCTATTTTTATCAGTACAGTTTACTGAAACATCATAAGGAGTGTTTATCAGTATGTTATAAATTGAAAAAATTCGAAAATGTCAATACAGTTTTTATTAACATCAATTAAAAGAAAGGCTATTATTGTTACATCAATGCGATAAATGCGGTCACGTCAAAATAGTGAAAGCACATTCGGCTGCAATTGGCGATTATATAGTCCGTTATACCACAAGTAATAATCATAAATTGTGCTGTTAATTAATATTAATTAAATTGCACTAATTATGTCGAACTGTAATTGATTCTGCTATTATAGAAAGGACGTGGAAAAGTCTTTTCAAAAGCTTATTATTAGATCTTTCGGTTCGTACAAAATTGTTATTAACAATTCGAATGCCTAATTGTTATATAATTCTGTTTGCAAATTTTTTAAAAAAAGAATAATTGATTTCTCTGTTTAAAGGAATTGATTTGCACTTCTCTATGATTGATTTAATCATATGCATGCTTGTGAAAGAAATAAATAGCCTCGATATATATCAATTAACGAGCAATGTGTTCTTGAAAGTAAAAAAAGGTAAATTAAATATATTTTATGTAACTCACTTTATACATTTTTTATTGAACGAAGGAATTGGGAAAAAATGCATTCTTAAAATTTGTCTCGGTCCAACCGCGCGCCTGATAGTATTGTGTTTAATTGAAATCCGAAATTGCCGCTTTGCCGAAATGTTAACCGATTCGAGCGGATCCCTTCCTGTGGCGCAGCGTTTGGCGTCGCACGGATTTAATGCCTCGAGCAGATAGGGACAGATACGGTGGATCTGTCACTACAATCGCTGCGACGTCCCTGCCCCGCGCGCGGAACCCTGGTTATCCTTCTCCCTGTACCTCTCACCGCCCCCCTTGAACCTCGATCCCCCTCTCGTTTCACGCCCCGACTGATTAATTGGACCTCTACGCCTACACCACCACATTTCCACCCATACCCGTCGCTCTTCTATAACGGGCGAGGAAAGCACGTCGAAGCGGCCGAGAGGGAGGCGTTGGTAGCACAGAATTCGAAGTCACCTCTATTCCGAAACGCGTAATAGATATGTCAAAAGCAGCCCGAGGGCGCGATCATGATAATACGACCAATGCCTCGGTTTGGTGACCAGGTTTGGTGCGGAGGCACCTCGTTTATCCTTCCAGTCGAGTCGATTGTGTTTGGAAAGGTCGAAAAAAGCTTGCTCTCTCTCTCTCTCTCTTTCTCTCTTTCTCTCTTCCTCTCTTTCTCTCGTCGTGTTTTTGGAGAAGCTTGGCTATTGCCGTAAATCGACAGAATCTTGGCAGTCGAAGTCACAGCGCGCTTATTGTATTGACAAAATAAATCGTACGAACTTATGAATGCGCAAGAAAAGTTGTCATATCGCCAAGCGATAAGTATACTGTATACGTGTACTAAATAAGTGACTCGTATTTGTGATTGATTGGGAACAATTAAAGGAGAGAAATTTCTTTTACATTGACAATCAAATCCCCTTAATGATTGTCGTTCGTATAATACATTTACAGGTATGTATGTGAGATATTAAGGAGATTAAATTTTGTTTGATATTGATTCTCTGCCAACGATAAGATAAATCTGGAGACAGCCATGGACACGTCTGTCGTAACAATTTCGGGCTTAATATCTCACCTGAAAAACCAATGAGATAAAAAGTTCTTTACAAATTACTCACCGAGTAATTATATCAAGTGTTCTTTCCGAGCCAATTTAAAATGTTACAAATCCAAAATCTGCGCGGTAATGCATTTAACGCGATGGCGTTTTAAAGGGCAGCGTTCCAATTTTATCAATACGTATTAAAAGTAATGTACTTATTATCTTACGGATAATTCGCTCGCCAGCCAATAAATTTCACAATTTTAATACCTTTTCAATAGACAAAGCACATAAATCGTTTTCCATTAAACGTGTGTAATGTTCGAAACAGTGTACTATTTTTATAATTTATTATACTACATAATAAAGAAAAAAACGAAGTAAGTTAAATATGTCTTGAGAAAAATATAATAAGTTCTTTCAATACATATTAAATATAACTCTATAATTTGTGTTTGTACTACTAAAATGCAATAATGGATGTTTCATGTTGTCTTTTTCGTGTATCTTTTTTAATAAACCGTGAGTTTGCCAGCATTACAAGTTTATGGAGTCTTTTTGCGGCCACGAACGGGTTAAGAACCTTCCTGATATTGTCCGTCATGATTTTGACATTGAACGGTCGTTGACAAAATCTAGAATAGCATAGCTCTTGTTCAGCTATGCTATGAGGTCGTGTATTTCTCAATTTCCGACCTTTTCGGCAAGACTTATTTGTTAATTTCTATTTCGTTTTTTTCTATCTTGCGCACGTATTCACTTTTTGTTTGGAAAAAAGCAGCTTAATGCCAAAAATGCAACTAGTTTTTTTTTTCTTTTAAATAGCCTGGAACTACTTGCTGCGTCATTCGACCAAGTTTATTTCCTCAATTTCGAGTACTTTCATAAAATATGTCATTACTTTTTCTGTTAGCGGTAAACCACATTTTTTCGATTTTCGACGCGGCCATATATTCGAGCGGTCGTAAACTGCGACGTAACAGCAATGTAATTTGCGCGCAAACGTAATTTGTTTATCGACCGAAATAACGATAGTATCCGAGCCGAATATTTCATGCGCGGAATATTTTTCCGTGTAATACCGATTACCTTTTATTTACAAATCGCTGGATTTAAAACGAGTCAACCGAATTTCTGAAAATATTTTAGTAATATTAAAGTATATATTTATACGAAATATAAATAAAGCATATGCCATAAACTCCGGATATAGAATTTTGGAAAATAATTTAATTTGTTTAATGGACGCCAGATACTGATTATAATTTGCTGAATGGTAATAATTATCAAAATTTTACTCAATTCTCGGTGACGACGCCGATTTGGTATGGAAGAGTAATTATTTTTAACGTTGTATTGCATCCGCGGTATGTTGCATAATCTCGCGATTGATTATTCAGTTACAATGCGTAAAATTAATGTTTATAACAATCAATGTAATTGTTCGGCGAAGAAACGATTGGTAGGTAGTTATCAGTCTGATGAATAAACCACTTTGCTTTGCCTCCCTATATTGTAAATCCTAATTATTTGATAAAAACAGCCATTTTATTGTTGGTAAAATAAATAATTATCTTTATAAATTCGGGCACCGATGTTCTATCTGATATTTCGCCAAAGAGTGAATTGTAAATGAGATAATGACTCTCTATATAACCTGCATTATGCACCGAAACGTGTTGTTCAAATAATCTATCAACGCGCTGTCTCTGCCATGAGAGCTTTTTCGGACGTAAATCAACATAGGAGACAATTTTTTGCGGAGCGTTAATTCCATTACTTTTTTCATGTGCATGCATTTTATCTCGATCGTCCGGTCAGTTGGCTGTCGAAATTTGACATGCGGAATGAAATATTTATCCATTCCTGTATCTACTTGGTGGAAAAAAGTAGAAATGCGATTGATATTAAAAATAAACTATTATGAATTGTGTCAAAATCTGTTAAAAATATGTCTTGGTAAAGGGAAATTGTGATTTTGTAAATGGTTTAAAGAATCTCTAAATAATCTTTTTTTACTTTTGATTAAACTAAAAATGTGTCCGAGGAGAATACATCGCTATTATCCTGTTTTTATTAATAAACGATGAAAATGGAATGACATAAATAGCACTAATAGTGTTTCTCCGAATATACCCTAGGTCTAAAATTTATAAAGCTATTATAATCTACGATTTAGTAAGGTGTACTTTATCTGTAGCCAGATAGATTGCAAATAGGATTATAGTTATATGATCACAAGTCTATTAGCCATATTACAATAATTTAATGTGATTAGTTAGTATGCTTGATATATTAATGTTTAATCACTTGATTATCGTCTATTATATCAAATACTCAAACAGCGATAAATACGCAACTTATTGCAAAATAATTTCGGGCGATGTCCCAAAAATTAAAGATAAATGTTCATTTTAGTTAAATTATTTTTTTTATAATTAATATTATAATCAAAAATGTTGAAATGGTTTTTTTTTATACATTAATTACGGAAAAATTAATCTAAATTCTGCCGGACATATATATGCTTGAAATTAAAATAAAATAGTAAATATTCAACAAATGTTTTTCGAGAATATATGTTCAGACTGATTTGTTATATATTTTCTTCCGTCTTATTGTTCTTTCTTTTACTTCAGTGTCTCATTAAGTCACTTTCGAGCATTGGCTTGCAGTGGGAAGCGAATTTCGCTACGCTAATGGCGAACACTAAATTTGGTTTATTAACTTCCGGTGTTTCAACGTAATCCACAAGCTTCTATTCCGAATTCTCCATTGACTTCCGTTTACCGTCTAATACCTCCACTCCGGCTAAATGGACGCCAACCCACAGAAAAGCTCGAGTGCAGCCGTTGTCGGCCGATTTTGCCGTCAGCAACGAACCGCAGCATAAAATGCATCTAATAATATGCGATCGCTATTCAAACCATTGGAAAATACATTTTAGTGTTTCCTGTGCCGACTATGCACAACTCATCGATTTGCAACAAACTTCCTCTAAGTATTTTCTATTACCTTATTTGACAGTTATTATATCTATTTAATGCTTTTTATGATAATTAAACTGTCGTTTGTATACGAATGCATCCGTTGAATAGCGCGCACATGCTAGTTAAGTTGAGGAATAACAAACCATGTTATGGTATTTCATTCCAACACTCTTCTCATAAATGACTCGATAACCTCATTAAAGGTTTTAGGAATGTAAAATGAAGTTACGTTCGGCTAAATGATTTTTCAATTTTGTGCTAACCTTATCATAGGCGATTCATGTTTTATTGGTTAAACGGAAAAATCGTTTGCTGGTTTGTTCTATATAAAGGTACCAAATATGTTTAAATTTCTGATGGCAGGTTGGTACTGATAGAATTACAAAGTTTTTTTTATTGATTTTTCCCACTGGGAAACTGGTCCGCACAGAAATTTAAGTTTAGCAAACCTACAACTTTTGTGAATAATAGTATAATAAATAGTTGAAGAAAAATAGAGAAGTAAAAGATAATTTAATAGTCTACATACGCATGTGTAAAAAATTTCAATTAAAAACGCTACAAAAAAATTAATAAAAAAATCTTAGTGGTCCTGTTTTATTCATATTCAGGATAACGTAAAAGTTTCTATATAATCAATTAAATATACAAGGTGTCCTATTTTAATTTATCCAGGCAAATATCTATCCAGAAAAATGTGGAAGATACTGAAAATATTTCAGATGAAAGTGGTTTCGAGGGGAGTGTATTTTGATCATGTTATTTTTTTCTAGGTAGAGGCGCCGAAAAGATTATCACTTTCTCTTTTTTAAATAAAAATATACGAGTATATAGTTTATTTTACATAATATGGTTCCGCTAATTATTATGCATATAAAAATATCGAGGTAGAGATATCAAAAATAGTTTGAGATATTTTATACTTTATTCTGATACATATTAATATAAAATATTAAATATCTCGTAAATTATTGGTTTTTTTATATCTCCAATTTAATACTTTTATATGTAGAATAATTAGAGAAACTATATTATGAAAAAAATATCATATAATTTTATTTAAAAAAAATAAAGGTGACTTTCACCTATAGAAAAGCGTGATAAAAATACCTCCCTCTATTACGTGCCACGTCACTTTTGTTAATGTCACGTTTTTAACATAAAGTTTTTCTACACACTCTTTTTTTCTAAACATTCCTGATAAATTTTTCTTCCTGCTACTTATTTTATTTGCTTTCACCTATCGTTTTTAGTCCTTTTTTTTATTATTTACCCTTAAGACTCGTCTTGAATATTCAGTCTTACAGATATCTTATGACTTATTCCTAAACGGATTTGTGAGTCATCGACATTCAATTTCTTTCATCGCCATCACGTATATTTTTGATATTCGAAAGTGTCATGTAATTGGTTAAAATTTATCGGAATCTTCACCTTTTTTATCATAATGAAAATCTCTCTAATTCTGATCGAGTCAGTCTGTTCTCGTACGCTGCTAATAACACATCTCCGACTTAATCTATAAGTTTGTTTGTATCATTATTGATAAAGTTCGATCAGAAAACAGCTGTCGAACCTTTTTAATACTTTACATATTACGACGCGTCTCGCACTTGTCGAAACCGTTCCACTTTCGTTTGAAACATTTTTCGATATCTTCTTTTTTTTCGAGATATTTGCCTGGGTAAATTGAAAGGATACTTTGTATAGATAATTAAATATATACTATATATAATTGAAATAAATTGTTTTATTATAATTATATATAGTAATAAAAATATCGTTTATAACAATCAATTAAAGCAGTAGAAGATTTAAGAGATTACAAGAAATTATCAATAAAGATGCATTTAACTATTATTAAATTATATTAAGTTGATTAATAATTATAGAAGATACTTATTAAGATTTTAGAAAAGTTATCTATAATTATCATCAATATGATAAAATTGTTAGGAAATTGCAAAAAATCATTTTGTCTTAAGAAAGATTTCTGATACCCTGATGTGATACATAAAAAAGTTGATCTATTTAAAATAACACAATTATTCAAATTTATTGTTAATCTTCTTAAGTAATGATCTAGTAAGGTATGTTATATAATACATCACGCAATAAGTTTTCGAAAAATTAATTGCAACGGGAATAGTTGGCGAGCTTCTCAGAGTGAACTGACTAATACAGAGTTTGCCATAGATGTTGTGTAGTTTGATAAAGTAAGTTTACTACCTAAACTTTGAGAACCACAGAAGAGACTTTAGGTTGCACTTCACGGATAGCTGCAAAAGTAAGTGCGCGAGATAGCCTTCTGCGCATGATAGTACATATGCTTTATGAATATTTTGTTATTACTATTACAGCGCGTAATAAGACATAGAGCAGCATCATATTTCGATTTTGCACGCTTCAGCGTGAATTAACATTCGCGTAGTTGGAGAATAAGAAATGTGATAATATAGAATTGAAAATTCCATTTTTGTAATTTCATTTTTGTAATAAATCATTAGAAGAAAATTGTAATATTAAATGAAAAATAGACATTTTTAATAATAACGCAGTTTTATACATTAAGAGTTATTTCATTATTGTAAGAACTTTTGTAGTGTTTAAAACGAATTAAGAAAAACAATATTTTATTTAATTACAAGAATAAGAGTGCACTCTTTTATCTCTAAACGTGCAATTATCGTAAAATTTATTTTATTCCTGTAAAAGAATACTTCTTTGCCATCCTGAAAATGCCTTTAGCAGTATTCAGAGTTAAAGAAAATAATAAGCATTTTTCCTTTGTGAATGTTAAAAATATTTAAGTTATTTTCATAGACATCAATCTTCAATACTTGTGTATTTAATTTAAAAAGTAAAATGTTTTGTATTTCTTTAGACGATATTACTTGCAGGAACATTGTATTCTCTGGCGGTTTAACAAAAATTAATAGGATTTACTTACAATTAGTATACTCGGCCTGAATCCTTGTCAGCAAAAATCCAAAGAACAAAACGAGTGCCAATGCATCGAATCGTGAATGCGTTAGACCGAACATCTCGCTTCAGATCTGCTGAGGCTTTGTCAAAGGGCGATTAAAAAGTGTCGCACTCTCATCGATGCCGACGCTTCTTTATACGTCGTGTAACCACGATCGTATCTTTCTCGTCTCGATTTCTTTCTTTGTCGCCGCCCATCGCCCTTGCCATCACTTTCCGCGATGCGTGGCGTGTTGCGAGGCCGTGAACTTCGCACACGGTATTACCCGTGTGTTTGTTCACAACGGAAATTTACCGATAAGATCTGATGCGACCCTGGCGTAATTTTCAAGGCAAGCGTTAACGAAAATCCACGCGAAGAGCTGTACATTGATCAAAGGCTACAAAGGACTATACAGTAGTCAACTTCGTGAAGAACACTCGCGAACATTAATTTGTATATATATAAACTATGAATTGCTTTAATTTTCATCAATTTTTACGTTTGTCTTCAAAGTCAAGGATTCTATAAATTTTATTTTAATTGTACTCATGCTCATTACACGCGGTTCCCAAAAATGATAATGAAATTGATTCAATGTCAAAATCATCAAATTGACTTCGAATCGATGTCGATTCCATTATGATTGTTGACTAAGTTGAATAGGTCGTTTTGATATTTATAGAGCCACACAATTACAATGTTCATTTATATTTAATTAGTGTCAAAAAAGCCTAAAATTTTAATGAAAAATTTATGTGCAATAAAATTATATATTATACATTATTTTTACATTTAGATACATATATAGACTTAATCAACAAAACTATAAAAATAATCGCGAAATTAATTGATTTGACAAATAAAATAACATTGAAGAAAAAATATAATATTAAAATATACAATATATATAATATATTGAGTTTTAATAGGACCATCTTTAGCTTCAATAACAGCATTTAGTCTGCTTGGAATTGTTTTCACAAGTTTTTCGAATAACTTCCGAATTAATGTTTTCCCAAGTTTCCAGGATGACTTTTTCCAATTCCCCATGATTCCGAGGATTCGATTTTCTTCTGACTTGAGAACTTCCCACAAATGCTCAATAGAGTTCAAGTCTGAGCTCTGGGAAGTTCAAGTATGTCGATCTTATTTATTTTAAAAAATTTCTGTGCACGACGAGAGGTATGCGAGAGGTCGTTATCTTGCTGTATGATAAAGTTCCGTTCGATTCCAACTATACGAGTGGACTCTTTTGAATTATGTGCTTCAAAATTTTTACATATGTTGATTCATTTTACCATGGATAAATTTAAGTTTCCGTAATCCAGAAGTTGCTATGGATCTCCAGAAGAGAGATTTTCCATCACCATATTTTACAATAGGAATTAGATTTCGGATTTTAAAAGCTTTTCTAATTTTATAGTAAACTTTTTTTTTATTATTATCAAACAATTTAATCTTTGATTTATCTGTGCAGAGAACATGATTTCAAAATGATTTTCAAATGATAGTAATTATATACATATATACATATATATATATTATATAT
>NW_017305885.1:994382-994940 GCF_001594115.1 Trachymyrmex septentrionalis
ATATATATATATATATAGACAGATGGAAAGAAAAAAGTTTACCGTAAAATCAGAGAAGCTTTTAAAATCCGAAATCTAATTCTTACTGTAAAATATAGTGGTAGAAAATCTTTCTTCTGGAGATCTATGGCAGCGTCTAGAGTAGAAACACTTGAATTTATTCATGGTACAATGAATCAACATATGTACGTAGAAATTTTGAAACATAATTTAAAAGAGTCCGCTCATATAGCTGGAATCATCGTGCACAGGAATTTTTTAAAATTAATAAGATCAATATATACTTGAGTGGCCTTCCCAGAGCTCGGACTTGAACTCTATTGAGCATTTGTGGAAAGTTCTGAAGTCAGAAGTCCGAAAATCAAATCCTTGGAATCATGAGGAATTGGAAAAAGTCATCCTGGAAGCTTGAGAACATTAATTCTAAAGTTACTCGAAAAACTTGTGGAAACAATTCCAAGCAGATTAAATGCTGTTATTAAAACTAAGGGTGGTCCTACGCGTTATTAAAACTCAATATATTTTTTTATATTATATTTTCTTTAATATTATTTTTGT
>NW_017305885.1:995040-1007247 GCF_001594115.1 Trachymyrmex septentrionalis
ATACAATTATTCTTTAAAAATTATATTATTTGGTGATACCAAATACTGTACCAAAAAATAAACTTGCAATATCTGTGTCCAGACAATTAGTTTCGTGGCTGTATATAATGCTAGATTTGATATCTATGTATCAAATCTGGCATTTTGAAAATATACATTAACTATACATATATTTAATATTCTTTCTGTATTTATGATTTTGTGTAATGCGTTTAATGATGTTTTTAGCACGCACGCATTACACATCGCAATGTATAGCAACGTCGGAGATCGTGATTGCAATCATGAACTTGTATATATTGCCATTACGTGAATTGCACGTACATCGCGGTTCCAGATCTTCGGATGGCTCGGCACCGGTTACTGCGGCGAATAAACACGGTCATCGTATGTAATCATAGCTCGCACGTGCATACGTTCTGTACGACGTCGCCTGTCATCGGCAAATGGCAATCGGATTATGTATCTACGAGTAATCGCTGTGACAGGTGGACAGGATAATCAGGAGACGAGAGCTGTCGTTTACGAGAATTTCGTAACAGGTCGCGCAGCAACGTTGGTAGAATAGCATAATTATGTCCAGTAGGGTCCAAGAGAATTCTGATTTCCACCTTCGTGGTAATGTGCAACCGCGATTTTGGAATTTCATAGTACACATGTCCAAAGAATACGCAGAAATAAATATTAATAATAAATAAAAGACGATCATTCAAATTAAAATTATTTTTTTTTGCAATTATGGTTGTAAGAATATACTTGTCTTAGCACCGAGACACTAACCGTGTCTCTTGATTATTTTTTTGTTTATTCCTAGTATCCACGAACTAATTATTATATTGTGATTGCGTCAGGGAGAACGCTATTAATGCTATTTGTATAATTCTATCTTTATTACTTATTAAACATAAAACAACAATAGGTTCAAATAGCGCTCTCTGCATTCTATGTATATAATAGTATATAGACTGTGTAATTACAATAATTTTTTCGAGCGGAATACATTTTACTAGTAATTTGATGATACTTTAATAAATTTGAGTCAAGAATGGAGCAAATAATCGCATGTAATTACTATCGCGGAATTTATTTATCCTATTTCGAAGATCGTAATTTCTCAAAAAACAAAATGTCGTCATTATAATAATTTAACGATTTAAAGTCATTTTTCGTTATTTGGCAAACTAAATAATAACGTAAAATAAACATAATATGGCAATGTTATCGTTATAAATATATCGTCACTTAATCGTCATTATTAAGTCATATTTCATAAATAAATAATGGCTAATATTATTAATTACTGTCTTTCTTAATTAGACAACATTGCAAATAAATAAGTATATGTATTTGTTTACATACAATTATTGTCTAATTAAGAAAAGTAGTAATTAATAATGTTATTCCATTATTATTCCCTTATTATAATCATTTATTCCACGAAAAATAAGTTGTATTCCTAATATTATGTAAAATTATGTATTTGTCGTCATAGTCATGCCTTAATTTTGTCTTCATAAGTATTACGATATTGGTCTGTTATTATTGATTTATAATAAACTTTATGTTGAAGGAATTAGTTTTAGAATTAATTTTGCTACTTGAGTTATGAACATGCTCTGGTTAACGTGTCACTTATAAATTTAGAAGTCAAACATTGTGATTGATAGAATGTTATGTTATCCAAAAGAATTGAAAAAAACAGCTGATGCAAAAGGAACATTTTAGTATTGTATTTTAAAATTTATCTTATGTTTATCTCGGCGCTATTAAACTTTCGACTTCTTATTTCGGCGTCGTATACCTAGTTATTGATATCCAAGGACAAAGATTCGTGATTTTGCGTAGGCCGTTATAATTCTAAAAAGGAGGAACCATTTTCTGATATTTATCTCTTGTCATATTGTGCTGATCAACGAATGTTGATGAAAAAAAAAAAGATTAATCGTAGTCGACTCCAATTAAAAAGAAGTAAAACACATTCTTGAAGTTAGCTTGATATAATAAAGTTATATTGATATATATCTTTTGTTATTTGTTTTAGTATTTGTTGCGATATTTGTTCTTTGCTTCCCTAACTATTAAATTTCTAATGTCAATTATTTTTAACCCAATTTGAATTATTTTTAATTTCTATAGATTTCTACTGTTTCTATTCAATATTGTTAATTTAACTGAAACAATAAAATTAAACAATTTAAATCAAGTATTAATTTGTATTAAATTTGACTCCAATTTAGTTTATTATTTACTATATGATAATATGAATATTATTTAATTTGAAATTAAGCAATTAATCACAGAAATTAATTGATCCTGTTTAAAAATGAAATTCAAATGAAATGATTTAAGTTTTGATACACGTGGAAGTTAAAAATCACAAACTCAAGAGATTGGGTCATCATTGCTTTTTTGATATCTAATTGTAATCATAAATATATTTAATATTTTAGAAATTATTTTCTTTTTTATTAATTTCATATCGATAAGTAAAACACAAATTCCTAATACAACATTAAAAATTAACGAGATAAATAATTGATTCTAGATAGCTATCATTTCTTACGTATGTGGAATTATGCTAAATTGCTTCTCGAACTTCGCGTGAAGGCACGTGCCAGGAGACGTGCTTCATGTCCACGTGGAAGTCGAGCATGCACACGCCGCAAGTCATGCAGGTGCATGTGCGATCGTAAGTACGCGCTGCGGGGATATGAAAGCGAGAGTAACTCCGCTATTACTCCATCCATATTCCGTTGAACTTGACCTACTATTGTCTCGCGATACGATATAGCTCTCGCGTCTATAACACCGCGCACCTTCGTGTCACCTTCTTCATTTCTCCCCCTCTTTTATTGGGGTCCACCTACGTGGTAGGATGTCGTTTGAGTTTACCTACAATTAGCAGACTACGCGAAGTATTCCTGTAGCTGGGTAACTGGGTCAAGTTCGTCTCGTGACTTATAGACGAGATAGCACGCGGCAGACGCGGAAGTCTAATTTTATATGTCACTGTTATAATCACACCAAAAATATTTCCGTTCGATATTTCCATTGAAGCAGAGCTTAACGATGTTTATTCGAAAATGGTGAGAAATTTCTAGTTAGAATAATATATTTGTCACTATAATATCAAATTATCAAGTGCGCGATGAGTCATATGTAAATTATATATCGCAGTATATACATACGTATATATATACGTTCGGTTTATGTAGATACGAATGTTGAGCGATTAATATTATTGTCCAAAAAAAATATGATAGCTAAAGTAGCGTTTAAAAATGAATAAAATATCAAGAAAATATCAATTCTTTTAATGAGATTGTTTAAAATGCTTAAAAGTTAGTCGCAAAAAAGTCGCAGCTCAATTTTTTTCTCAGTTTCCTTGTTCAAAATTACTTCCTCCATGTGTTGCGGGCGTGCAGCTAGTTCCAAGGTGAGAAGAATCCATGATTAGAAGATTTTTGACAGCCCGTTCATTTTGGCATTGCCCGTTCACGAACACTACCTGTGTAAAGTTCTGAACATTAGAGATTATTACGAGATACTAGGAGTCACTGACCGAGGCCAAGCAGATAAAAGTTTCGTTCGATACACTTGAGATAGACAGACCTTGACGGCCCACAGTTCCGAAAACAATTATCGCATATTTATTTTCGCAGGGCCATTTCAATCAAATATATGTGTGAGCACTTTCACTATAATTTTACATGTGTAATCGCATACTCGCAAATTGCAAGTGTGCAGAATGCAAGTCTTTATTTTTTTACTATTTTAATACTTGCTACATACATTAATATTACTTTTATATTATAGAATCATATTACGAGTATATAAGAATTTCGGTCAAGTTACTCATTACCCTTATCAAGTTTAATCATCTATTTTAATCATCTTATCTGTTTAATATGAAATATTATAACAATAGTACTTAATTTTCAAAATTTTATCGTACTTAATTCTGTTTTAATTCATAGTTTCTTATAATAATTTTTTATTTATCTACTTATATTTTTTCTGCAGAATTATATATTTAGTTATCCATTCATTTGTACATTTTATTGTATATATTACATTTTATCTTTACAGAAGTTATTTTATATATATATATATCGTTCTCAGTGTGTGTGTGTGTGTGTGTGTTCGATTTTTGTACAATTTGTGTAAGAACAGCTAGGTGAGGCAGAGTATATCCATATTTTAACAATAAGTAATGTACTGATCTACTTAGAAAATAGCTACTAACTGAATGATACGATCTTATAATGAAACAGGAATATTTACTTATAAATATGTATTTATTCAATAAACATGTATAAGGCGTAGCAACAATTTTATTTAATATTTTTACTTAATATAAAAATCTGGATGTTCAACTCAAATCGATCTTAATTGAAAAGTTATTACCTATTTCTGTGTAATAAAAATACGATGGCAAACTTTGAGCTTTCAGATCAATAGTTTTATATTCAATTGTCAGAATTAATGGTTGAAGGAACTTTGGAATTCTGGGGAAAAGAGAACTCTATCAATTATATCGAAATTCTGGAAACGAGATGCCAACTCTACAGAGGTAACGTAGTGGTCCTTGCGAAAATTAAATTGCAGAAGTCGGGAATATGGAAGTCCAATAGGGATATCAATAGACTGCATAGGCTGTCACGAATCGGGTTATGACCGGAAGCGAGCGAAATGGCGAACGAAACTTGCCCGGCGCGCGGCTATTGAGGAAGAGGAGCCAATCACAGTCCAATTCATGAAAAGGAAAATTAAATTTCGTTGAAGCGTGCTTGGAGAATGACATCGTAATGTCAGCTGTGTGCAATATACATATATGTAGGCCGTGGCTTTTTTTCGGGAACTGACCCGATGCGCCTGAAATCAAGCATTTTCTCGAATAAGAACGACGCCGTAATATCCTTGATAAATCGAAACTAGTAAAATCTCGATGAAATATTTTAAAATATAATAAATAGTTGTTAATTTGAATATATAATATATATTTACAATAAAATTTTTTAATTTTTACAATTTTTTCTATAGAATACCTATAAATAAGATTTTTGTTTTATGTAAAACTGCAATATTAATAACATTTGCATCTAAAATTGGATGGTAGATGAGATCGAGCAAAATTATAGAAGCAAATGCTTGCAATGCGTGGAATTATTTTAACAAGCAACTAGTTTAACGAAAATTGAGATTGATATTACCTTTTTCATGAATTGATTGCACGGCAGTTGGCTCGTTATATTGAAAATAGAAACCTATAAATAGTAATCTGAAATTTTACTTGTATGTACACAAACATACACATAATAAAAATATTTATCAATATCGATCTCTAAATTTTTCAATCTATGTTCGCAATAAATCGCTTAGTCCGTTTACGATTATTTACGGAGTTCTGCTTCACGCGCGTCAATTTGCTCGCGCTCGATATACGTATCTCGTACGTTGCTGTTCACTGTCGGTAATTAATGTATTGCAAAAGTTTAACAAAAGTTTACCGTCGTTAAGACAATTTTAATCTTACAGCATAATTCATCCGTAATGGAGGATTAATCGGTTTGACACACATGTTCCAGGCCGTTCTCATCATCGTAAAGCAAAACGACACCTCATATAAATATAAAACTTGTTAAGAGATAATCACGAGCCTCCATTAACTTCAATAAAGTATTTAAGGGAACGTTAATGGAACTCACCGCTGGTATACTGCGGCATCAACGAAATAATAAGTCGTGGGTAGCGTCGATCGGTAATATAATGCACGGACAAAATTCGTTTAACAATTTAAGCGACGTCCAGGGAGCGGTTCATTGAGCGCATTCAATCGCATTTATACACACAAAAAGCTTTGATTAAATGGCGATACACATGTACTTGACGCACATGCATGTGTGGAATTCGCGAATGTATCCGTTGCGCGTATCAGCGTGATATTTCCATTGACTTCGATCGCAAACCGCGGGTGCAGCTTTCGATTGACCAAAAGAATTTTTTTGCTTCAGCATATTGGAATTTATGAAAGTCTGGCTGAGGTATTGTACTTTATGAAAGTCGTGCAGAAATCTGCATGGATGGATACAAAGTAAGCTTGAAGAAATACATCGCTTGATATTATTTTTTATCGCAGTATTGCAATTTTGGAGACTTAAGTAGTAATATTAATTAATAAGGAATAGCAACTTTTGAAATGTGTTCGCAAATAAAGAAATCGATTTAATTTTCCTTAAAGGTTTTTTCATTTTTCTCGTATGGTAACAAACGATTCGGTAGTGGGTCACGAGTGTTATGTGATCACAGGTGTAGTATGTATATATCAAGTGCAATGCAGCATGCACTCGCGTTACATATATCTCAGTGGATTTTGTGAACGTAGTTTCGATTAAGCTATGCATATTGTGCGCATCCGAAACGAACGAATTATATCGGCATTTTTTAGAATTTATTATTCTTTCCGTGCAGTTTTTGTACAGGGGCAATTGGGCTCGCGCAATAACTTACAGAAACAATGATGGTTTGCATACTTGCACAGAATGTACCAGTGCTCGTACGTATTATTGTTATGAATAATTTGTGTAGCAAAATATATGACTGGACGATTCTATATATAATATATATATATATAAAATAATATATATATATTTTAGAAATTTAAACAATTATTTAACACTTATTTAACATAATTGATTTAAAGTAATATTTTAAGACAAAATATAATACTAAATATATTCGTATAGAAATATATCCGTTCTGAAATGAAAGTGAAAACTTTCGGTAGCTGCTTTTATTATTGAAGTTTCTTTCGATAAATTCGTTAATTTTCAATCACTTTGTACGCAAACTCTTGGATATTCTGTGTATGTCCTACCCGAAAGAATCGGTGCATAGGTATAATACTGTGACATTGGCATGCGCTTCAGTGTCACAAGGATAAATTGCAAACCCGGTTTGACATCGACCTAGTCCCCCTGGCCTGGAAAGATGATCGCTTAATCAGTATCGCCGACTTTCATTCTTATCAGTGTGAAAAAACGAGGATAGAAAATATCGACTCGCTGAGAGGCGCGACGAGGAAATCGATTGCATAAGTGAATATTTACATATGCTATGGAATATCTATCTGCAAGATTGATCAGTAATCTATACGAGGTAATCAAATAAAAATAATGAAAAAAGCGAGAAACCACTGCACTTCAATACGAACTCCATCATTCTGAAAACGTATCGTTTCCTTATTTCAAAAATAAAAACTACTTTTTATCTTGACAGAAATTTATTGACTAATCAAATAATATCCGCAAAAAATATATTATTAGAAACTTAACCAAATGTCATTTTTGTAATTTTCGTTTCACATAATTAAAAAATCATTCTTTTTGAGTTGTAACAATTTTAATAACCAAATTATAACGAATCTGGAATAATTCATCAAAAGGATAGAACTTGAAACATCACCAGTTTATTTATATTTATCATGGTATACTAAAATGATTAAATTCAAAATAAAACAATTTTTTCTTCAAATTTCGATTATCAAAACTGTTTTAATTCTAAATATTCTCTGTAGAAGACAGACATAATTTCCTTTTTATTTACAAAAACGATATTCTTGTACAAGGAATGAATCTCTTTGATGAAAAAACTTAAATACTATTTGGCGAATGAAAGTTAAGTTAGTTTACTTTTGATGATTGATAGAGTAATATTTATCTAATTTATTTAATGTAATAACTCGTAAGTCACATTTTTTAGTTATATCACTTTTAATATAAAGAAATGATACATTTGCAGACATAAGAATGAATAATGCACGATGGATCTCAATAAATTGCTAATTATTAGCGTAAATGTTATGCGCATATTGTTATTCAATTGACGAAAGAATTTCCAGTTGCTGATTACTTTTATCAGTCCGAGCCCAAGCCAATAATATCCGTTCCGGATCGGTGCAAATAATCAGCTCTAATATCGACAATATTGAACAACGCGGTTTAACCGCGTTGAAAAATCGTATGTAACGCAAACAAACGATGTCGATACATTACGCAAATTAATATCGAATATGATTATGATGCAGATCATGCTCCGCGACCGAAAATATTTGCACGTTGAATTAATTGGCTTGCGAGTCTGCTCACAGAGTCTCCTATTATCGCTGCTTTCTGAAATTGCGTCAAAATTGTGTCGAGATCGTACTCCACCGTTGTCAGGTTATTCAGGTTATCATGACCTTATGGTTACAGAAGTACGAGCGAGATTACACGGAAAGGTACTCCGAGAGTGTTTCAAGTGCAAACGAAACTGCAAAAAAAATTACATATGGAAGGAAGCAAAGGAAAGAAGGAGAGGAGGACTTTCGCAGTGTACTCATATTCAGTTCAACGCGCAAGGAACACAGTGTGCGGAATGGATTATACCTTCGCAAAGTCAAATAAGCTTATATCGCTCGAATAGTGCCGCTGCTACGACGACGAGTGCGCGGCAACGACCTCGCGTCCCCCGCGAACGAGAGCTTTATCCCGGGAGCTTTCATCCCTCCCGCCGTGCGCTTGCATCTTTACCGGATGCTGCGCGCTCGCGCGTACCCGAGCACGTGCCCGTGCACGTGCACGCGCACGTACACGTCGCGTGATCCGTATCACGGACGAACGGATTAAAGAAACGTGCTGGGATTGCACGCGCCAACGTTATTACGTTGGATTCTCAGCTGGGCCTAAAGTGGTCGACTGTACAAACGCATACCTCGATATATTAAACAGTGCGCCATGTAATTTGCCATTGAAATGTAATTTTTATTCAAGCGTGAAGATTTTGGATAGTGTAGTAAATAATGTAGAAATATAGATATGGCTCTGAGGATAAATCTAATAAAAAAGGAAGAACATAATCAACTGAGAGCCAACGCGGTTAATGGTACGTAAGAAAATTTTTTTATTTGTTCTGAATTAACGTTTCGATCAACGATTTCAGTCCTTTTTAATGTCAAATTCATAAATGAAATAACTTATTCCTAATACATAATATAATTATCTCATAATCTAAATATTCTGAAGAATGTAGAAATGATAGTTATTTAGAGATTTTAGGTAGATCTTTCTCGGAGATGAATCAATTTTCATTTTTACGATATATCATGATTTTGAATTAACAACAGAATGATATAATTTATTGATTATAAATTTACTGATTTTATTTATACAGTAGAATTTATATGAACTTCATTTATAAGAATAAGTTTGTGTTTAGTTTTAAATATATAAATTTATAGCTGAATTCTTCCAATTACAACTTTTCGTAATTTGGGTAATAAGAGCTTAACGTACTCGAATTTAGAATTTTCTGAATGTTATCTCCTATTATCAGAACTAATAAACATTAATAGAGAGGAGAGCCATTGAATCTCTATTATCTGAACCATTCGATTATTGGAACTGTTTTGCCTCCGACATTTAGATAAACGGAGTTTTACAGTATATATTGTACATATATATATATATATATATACTCATATTTTATTCCATTTTTCAAAATTAATCAAAATTACCTAAATAATTGAGACAGTATATATATATATATATAAATTTTTGAAATTTATCTTTAATTCATAATTGTCTTTATAATATAAAATATAGGAGGAATAGCATTTTTTGTTGTTGCTTTTTACTATGTGCACATGAAATTTATGTACACTCGTGCACGCTCGTTAATTAGACATGTGTAATAAAATACGAGTTTGCACAAAGAGGCGAAAATAGTTTCCAAACGATAAGTCGCCATGTTATGTTGCGTACGCTTGTTCGATACGAGTCGCGCGTTCACGCCTCTCGATTTTCATCTAGAGCGATGCTGTTAGGCGAGCACGAAGTTCTCCTTTGTACGCTCGCGCATTGTTCGGCCGTTGAGGCGCCGAAGTATCCGAGGCGAGTGTTCACCGTTCGAGCGGCTCCTCGACAAAAGGAGTCGCGAAACTTTTGCGAGCAGATAACTTTAACGAGAGACAAATAAATAAATCATGCGAGTCGGCAGCCGGTCGGCCGCGCTTTGAGGGGCACTCGTCGTTGGTCCTCTACCACCATAAAGATTTATGTTCCTACCCTTTATCTATACTCTTGAGGCGATACAGCATCGTATCCCGCTGTGTATATGTGAACCATAAATCCGCGAGCGTCAATTCAGATCGGAGACCTCGGAGCTTCGCGCTCCTTATCGTTCGAAGATACGAAAGCTTATCTCGTGGAATTATGGAGCCTGTGGAATATTGCTTCCGAGTAAAATATCATCGAAAGCGAGTGTCGGAAGATCGACCTACCATCACAACTTGTTCTCGATTTTTCGTCAAATGGGGCGAAGCCCCATCGATGATAAATGAGACGTGGATTGAA
Source organism: Trachymyrmex septentrionalis (assembly GCF_001594115.1). Classification (NCBI taxonomy): domain Eukaryota; kingdom Metazoa; phylum Arthropoda; class Insecta; order Hymenoptera; family Formicidae; genus Trachymyrmex; species Trachymyrmex septentrionalis. The sequence continues at coordinate 1,005,432 of NW_017305885.1, forward strand.
ATGGTGCGATCTCATGATTCGATATTTCCGGCACTCCGATTTCTACAACAACATATAAATTACCTCCGTCGATCATATATTTTTTTTACTTCTAATTGCAGTGCGATAGTCAGAATATGGTTGCGCAAATCGGATGAAGTAAAAAATGTGCATCGAGTAACTTCGGTGAAAACTAGACGGAAGTATGAATAACCGCATGATCGAACGTGCTTCATACGCGTTTTCGTTTCACTTTTTATTTTCCGTCCGACGGAAACTGTAGTTTTACTTTCTGGCTAACTACAAAATCAAATAGTAAATCGGCGCGGCTGTCATCTTTTATACATGCTTCACCGAGCGAGCAATCAACCGATCACGACTCCGCAAACGGTTTCGAAAAACATAATGCCCACGAGTGAAACTTGCCCGCGCAAACCCGAAAAAAATAACGGGCGAGCACGTAGTTCAGTTGCCGTGGAAGAGCTATGGCATTTATTGCGAACGAATAAAGCACGCCAACGAACGTGTTATTCACTGACGATGGTACGTTTCGAGTTCGAGCCTTTTTTTCGTAACGTCCCGTACGCCTTCTACGCGCCAAATCGAAATTAAACGGGACTCACCGGACTCACCCCCGCGCGGGGGGTGCAACGCGAATGGTGCAACGGGTAAGTGTAGCGCTTTCCGCGTGCGTTCCATTACGATCGTTTCAGCAATTTTGTCCGACGCGCCGCATCAGCGTCGCGTCGCGTTGCGTCGCGTCGCGTCGCGTCGCGCGTCGGTCGGTGTGTGCACGAGGTAATGGTGGTTGTTGCGCGATGGTTTTATAGAACGCCATCACCTAGTTACTGGTGCGTTAAGGCAATGGCCACACTGATTTTCACAAAGGATTTTTAATTCCGCTGTAATCTACGTACCTCAACGATATCGGTATCCTGTCGATATCCCGTTGGTAGCGCACGATTTCGATTTTTTTTCGGGTTTTATTAGTTTTTTTAATATAATGTTACATAAAAGTGTCGCGATATTCGGGAGCGTCGCGGGAATGCAATATCTTTTATATGCATCGGAACCGGAAGTTGTATTTCATAATGCAAATTATTAAATTATCGGTTTTCGTCGAATCGAAACGCACTGTTCAATATGAATTTTACACTCCATTTATAAAATATTTTATTATTTAACGTGCGTTATGTATACGATGAGTTATTTACTCTTAACAGTATCAGGGGGATGTGAGTAATATCCTAATGATAATATAATTTGTTTCATTTAACTGGAAAGCTAAACGTATATCAGTAAACACCGATGGAGATTTTGAATAAAAATACACATTCAGAACCGTTGGTGTAAATTGCGCCCTGCGTGTCAATTTTTGTGATTAATTAAAATGCAATAGCACTTAACCTGATTGGGAAACAAATTTGTACCATGTATCACTGTTCGATGGGGGGAAAAAGCATGGACTTTCCATTAATATCGCGTATATCTTCGTACACACTTATCTTCATAAAATGAAAGTATAAATGCGTTTACTTGTAACGCCATTATCGTTACAAGCTACTTTTTTTTGATAACGAACTTTTGATAACGGCATTATCTTTTTTCTCATTGATAACAGTAACGTAATTACATTTTTTTTTATAATGGTCACGAATTTTACAATTATGATTATTGTTACCTTATATTTTGAACATATTCATGGCATAATTATTTATAGCTATGTTCAATTTCTTAATCTTTAATCCTCTATTTAAAAAGACTGATAGAATCAGATAAGAAAAAACACTATCTGATTAAATCATGGTTTGTAGTATTATATATATGTATATATATA
>NW_017305885.1:1007347-1019719 GCF_001594115.1 Trachymyrmex septentrionalis
TATTGTTATATATAGAAAGCTTTATTTCGAATCAAAAAATTATTTCGCTTCTTAGATATGTTTTCATATTTCGGCCTGTCATTATTGTTTATTGCTTTTATTAATATTTAAACAAATATATTGTAAAATTTTTTAGACTGATCTTATTTCAGCATTAGAGAAGTAACGGAAAAATAACAAAAGTAAAAAATTGTTACTTTTTAAATAACGGTAACGAGTTACTTTTAAGTATCAGTAACTTACTGTTTTGACTCGGTAATGAGTAACAATAATTAGTTTTATTTACTTTTAAAGAGTAACTTTTCATTCTTTCCTTATCTTATTATCCATTTACTCAAATGATGATACAGCTAACATATCTGTCTCTTTCATCGAAAGAAATTACTTCATCCGTATCGCGGTAAATTGATAAAGTTTCCACGTTTTAACGCAGGAGAGTTACCTTGCCGATGTTACCACGTATAATTTGATATTCTAAGCGACACGAGTTGAGAGCTCGATCCCTTGTATATCCTTCCCTTGCACCTGAAGCCTGATACCAAGGGACGAATTTTCAGCGGGTGGTCTTACAACGTACGCAAAGGTCCTCCACAGTTTCCACGAGACGAGCTAAGAAAATGGACGAATTAGCATTTAGAGCGCGATTTTACTGCGTATTTGCAAGCACTATTTCTACTGCTCCTACTCTTATAGGGACGCGAGTATAAAGAGATACGGATATCCACCAAGATATTTGAGCCAGAAACTACACTGACTACTTTGAAACTTGATATAAATTTTATTATTAAAGATATTTAGTTCTCATTTGAGCCTTTGATTCAATCTTTTATTTATATATAAATTGAGTTGCAGGTAAACGTGTGTACGTTATTGAGAATTTATCTGTGAAATACTATTTAATATTGTAAATAAGCCGTGCTAGACTCTTATTAGCCCTGTTAACTTAACTTTGTAATTATTTATTAAGATGCTTAAAACAAGTTTGTAATGAAAAATATAATATATAAACAAAATTGCATAAACAATTTTTGTTTTAAATTTTGTTTTATGTAAGATTGCTTGTAGATTGCTTGTATTATATTGTAATGTTATTAAGCAATATTTGTCGTCATAAAAATATCTCATAGATATATATATATATATAAATGATACAAGCATCTATATACAACACAAAATCACGTGATAATGATTTACATTTATATTAAAAAAAAAAAACCTTAAAAAATAAATAAATCTTGAATATTTGTTTATAGAATTAAAAAGATTTCTTTATATTTATCTTATAAATGTCTATTAAAAAATTATCAAAAATAATATTTTAGTATCATTACTTTTTAGAATTGTTGTTTTATTACGCACATAATTATCTTTATTTTTATTAATTTCTGTAAAATTTTCGATATTCTTAACCTTAACATTGAGTGTCCAACGTTTTTTTTTTTTAATATAATCACAATTTCCGACTGGGCTGCTATCGCTTTTTGTCTTCCAAATTGATCGCCCTGCGAATATTAGGTGCAGCCCCGCTGCATTTCGCGTGGACGAGTGATGGCGTGTGGCAGTGCATGCACTCTCGATCACGTATGTCCTCGGGTATATCTTTTGCGCTTTCTGACGTGCGCGTCCCGTTGGGAAGTGAGAAAATAAATAAATGACGAGCGATTCCCGCGGGTGGCTGCTATCCCGGACGAGGCAAGGAGCAATTTCAGTGTAGATAGCGCGAGAATTATGGCCCCTCGCGAGGCGACGGAGGTTTAAGCCCTCCCCGGGTGTTCCTAGCCTTACAACTCCGTAATTTTTACCCTCCGAGAAGTTAAGAGTAATTTACTGGCTCCACGTAGGCGTTATTCGAGAACGTCCTCCTTGGGAACGAAAGCGCCGCCACTGAGAGCGTTTCGGTAGCTTCGCTCTTGTTAATTGTCTACCCTTGATGAACTTGATTTTCAGTGGGGACAGGACGTTGCGGTAAGATAAATGTCGGCAATATCGCAACAAAGATAGCTATTCGTCTTTGGTTCTTAATGAGGGGACATGTTTAATTGCGGATGGTAGTCGGTGAACTTTTCAAGAATTAATATGATACCTAAGTAAAGTTTGACAATGACGATAAATGACATGGTAACATCTAATAAGTAGGTGAAGTTTAATGATGTGATGTAACGCGCATGATAATTTGACATTAAGTAGTTTCCTTGAAACAGCTCATACAAGATACGTGTCTTACAATCTAAGAAAGTTAGCCAGCTAAGACTTCTCCGTGTGATTTTCAGTGAGATGATTTTCTTAAATCTGTTGTAAAATAGTATTTTTCTATCTTATAACGGAGCATAAAATTTTGAAATTCGTGGAACAAGCGTTATGTACATTCTCGCATTTTACATCAAACTTTGCATCATCTATTCTTAATTTTGTTTATTATAATACATAAGGTTTAAGAATAACGATGCAATGTATTACCGTTTCTGAGTTTATTGTTAAATCTGCTTTGACGTACGCGAGCAAGAGAAGATAACACGAGACTTTAAACTGCATATTCTAGAAGTTGCTCTTTATGGAGCTTCGCGAAAGCTTGGGTAAGATAACATGAAAGAAGGAAGAGACAACTCGCATTTACTATACAAGCTTAAACAACTCAAGAATATAAATAATAGCGTGAACTATGATAATTATTTGGCAAATTTTAGACATTAATAACAAATTAATGTTTAAATTGCGGACTTTCAATATAAATTTCATTAAATTCATCTTAATATTATAAGAAATCCGTTTTACTTTAATACAACATGCCATATATATTAATAGGATTATAATAGTTTATGAACAAAATTATAAATGTTCGATAAAGATGATAACAACGTTGAGCAGATTAAATTGAAATAAAAATTTCCATATAATTTTTCATAAATATTTAGATATTTTAGAGCTATTTGTGTCATTCAATCCTTCATTAGAAAAACAAAAATAAAATGATATAAATAGCATTTTTCCGTGAAAACATATTTAAAAATAGTAAGATTATTTTTACTTTTATAAGATTAATTAATTTTATATTTCTGTAAATCTCTATTTTCTATGTGTAGATATCAGATTTTTTATATGTACGTATATTATTAGATATAACTCAAAAATGATTAAAATCTCGATATTTTGACATTTAAAAATTTGTGTCTCAAAATAATCATAGAAATTTGCTCTTAAGGATTGTTACATATAGGACGTCTTTTATATCTGCGAAACGACTTGATAATTATAAGAACTTCAACTTTAATTTTTAGTTTATAACATGACATTCTTATACTGTTAAAAATATATTAAATTTTATGAGTGACAAGCGCAAAGAATGTGTTTCTATTATAAAATGTGTAATTTTTACACTTATTATTCGTGTACTTTTATATACTTTTTTTCATGTGATAGATTATTAAGTTAATCTGCCGGCTTAAAAGCAGCAGATATTATTTCTTAATTTTCTAAAAGCATTGTAATAAATTACGAAAGTTATTTTATCCGGTTTTCCCAGAGCGAAAGAAAAATCTTTATATAGTAAACTTTTGCTGCACAAAGATTTGGTCTTACGCATTATATCTTCTTACAATATTATTAATTTAGCGAGAAAGAAAAAGGAAGGGGAGAGGAAAAAGTGCTGTCGACGCTATTAATTCGATTGAACGAGTTTCGGATCACAGACCTCAGGGATCCATTATGTATTAGCAGGATCGATTCGGTAAGATTAAGGACAGAGACGATCGCAGGAAGCCGCCGACTCAGCCACGGAAATCCCGAACATAATTTTCTCCATACGAGTTTCAAATCTCCCGAGATAATGCGATGCTGCGTCGGTGCACGAATATACGGCTTGTAGGAACACAACTTACGAGGAACTTTACAAATGTTTCTTTCTGTGTGCCGTTCTCTTATGTTAAAGATTACCTAGAACATCGAGGATTTTAATAGAAGAGAATGAAATCTAGATACGTCAAAAACTATATGTTAATACATATTACCGTTAAAAAAGAAAAAAAAGATAAAAGACATTTTTTTGTTGTATTTGCATTTATATCGTTTATTATTTTAGTATTAAATGCTTTTTAAATTATAAATTGCATGTACTGATATCAATGTAAATTAATTTCAATCTCAGTTTAATTTATTTTGTATCTTCTTCTAAGAAAGAGAAAAAGTTAAATTAAACCGAGATTAAAATTAATCTATATAGAAATGGGCCTAATACCCGTTTCTATCAATATAGATTAACTTTCATCTCGGTTTAACTTATTTTTCATCTTCTTCTAATTTTTAGAACTAGAAAAAGTGAAGAGTTAGTTGAATCGAGATTAAAATTAAAACTGTATTGATAGAAATAGATATAAATTGAGTAACAAACGTTTAACGTTTAACGTTATTCAATTTAAATAGCCGATTGCGTTGTGAAGAAGTGCATTTTTATTCTATCGACGTTGAGCGTATATTGCTTTTATGGCCATTCAGTCATCACAATCAGTTACGCATTGTCATAGCCGTCATTTGTATTCGTCAAGTGAAACGAAGAGATCGGATAAGAAATATTGGAGAGGTCTATGAAATATTCAGTGAAACGTAGTAGAACGATGAATGGACAAATGTCTGGCGGTTGTTCCGTGAAAATCTAACTGCGATTGTCGAGATTAATCGAATCTCTCGCAAACGGCGTAATTATCATTAATGGCGGGCCAACTGATTGTGAGACTTGAAAGTCCCTGTCGCGTGGAACGACCCGAGCGATCATTTCGCTTCTTTTAACACTCGTAGCTTCTTCAATCTGCCGGCAACGTCTAAAAAGCTGAAATTGTGGCCAAGTGGTAGTAGTGGCGTAGGAAACGCGCTTCCACCGCGCGCTTCCACGAGACAAAGCCGGATTGTTCTCCGCTGCGCGCGGAGGAAGAGATGAAACGATCCTAGGTTTCCTGCAAACTGAAACCCACTGCCTCCTCTTCCTCCTCCTTTTCGTCCTGCTACCTTTACCGCGATGTTCGTAGCGAAAGCTCGTTATATTTAAGCCGAGAAATATATATACGTGTATGCGCCAGTTAACGCGGCTATTACACGTGACTTGGTTGGCGCATTCGCTACACTGCGTGTGTTGGTATTGCGAATTAAATTATTTTCATCGTAATATATACACATATATATATATATATATATATTAAAATACATATATATATTTATTACACATACACATATGTCTATATATGTGTCGACGGGGCATAATGCGGTCAGTTCTCGCTGCCGACATGGCACAATTTAGCGAGGAACATCTTCAAATGTAACGTGTGATATCGTGCGCAGCGGTCTGACATATGTAATTTAAAAGAAAACTCATTTCTTAATGTGAAACGTTGTCAAATTATGATAGTGACATGCCAAATAAAAAAAAATTTTCATTACAGTTTTTTTTAGTTGATCGAACGTTCAGTTCACAGAATGCTTTGAGAAGAGCAAGATTAAATCGTGTAATTTCTATGTCAATTAATTTAATTTCATTTTATATCACAATTAATTAGATTTATTAAACGTAAATGCACAAACAATTATAATGGTTAAAAATTGATTAATAAATTGAAAAGAGAAATTGACTTCTTCAGATTTATCAGTTAATATTCTCATTAGCGTTTTATAGCCGTATTTTTATAACTAACAAGTAATGCACGTGATAGATTTCTGTATACAAAAAACAGATATAAACCTCAATGGAATAACAGAGAATGGCCGGAAGTAAAAGAGAATAGACTGGGTCTCAAATGTCGCAGTTCGAATCACAGGCAAAAACCATTTGAAAGAAAATGGCTGTAAAGTCGGTCACATTTGGCTGAAAGAATTTTTCACGTTGATTTCTTTGTAAAAGTAATTCGTCTGTATTCGCTGCTTTGTTCCTTTCACTTATTAGAACTTACCTGAAACTTCTAGATTCATCTTATTTGATTAGAGAGACCCAATTCGTGTTCTTCTCACAAACAATCTGCGAAGAAATCTTTCAAAGTTTCATAATTTTTTTACTCGCCAAAAAAAATCTTTCCTTCATTGGACTAATCTTATGACATAGTTTTGATCGTTCTCAAACAGACGACCTGTTGAAAATGGCGAATTTAGCATCCAGTTTAACGGAATAAATAATGAATCTCTAATTTCGAAATTACATAACGCAAATAAATAATGTTGAATTTTTAAACTGGAAAGATATTAGTCTAAAGTAGAGGAAGTTAAAGAAAATAATGGAGAAAGTAGATCATGATAAAGGAAATGTCATAAATGCACACACTATGATTATTGTAAATATCATTTATTGGACTCTTAGGCATCATTGGGTACAACGATTACACCACGTTGCTTACTTGTAACACCTTAGCGATCTGAAAAGAAAACTCGGGTTCGTCGAAGTCGACTAAATTAACGTGAAGACATCAGGTATGTTTATTTCGTATCTATAGATAGTACCGACTGCGGTCACACGCGCGGATAAGACGTACCGGCGACAAGGATTAGCATTAGTCGTCGGTAAGCCAAGTACAAATTCTATTTTTACAAAAATTAGGAACCACCGAATTTACAAAAAAAGTTACCTTAAGGTTACGAAAGAAGCGGAATCGATTGGAACGGAGTCGCTATGCCGCGCTATGTTCCGTTTCCAATCAGATAGATCAAAGTATCGCAGAAACAACAATGTCCGTGTTCCTCACAATAGCTACAGCTAAATTCAATTTAGGACGTTCATAGGACATAGTGTATTTTATTGTAAGGTTCTCGTTGAATAGTTCTTAGCACAAAGCGCGCCGTCGCCGCTTTGCTCCTTTGCCTCACTCAACGAAATGAGCGTTGTGATCGTGCGAACGAGATTCAGGGGGGGAAGGCGAACGAGAACTTATGGCTAAATAAAACTTTATAAAAATATATCAACGAATAATAAATATATCTCTAACAGCGTCACTGTATAATTCGTCGTGTACGGGCGTACGATAACCTACGCATTTACAGTCACTATATACATACTATCAAACTCTACTTACTCTAAATAATATACAACAATTTATTTTAGTCGCCCCTATCTTTGGGAATATTTGACGTTGCACAATTAAGTTTTTCCCGTCCGTTGGCGTACACCCCATACACTTTCCTGGACGTGCAGAAAATCGTATGTCTCTCGTTAAAAGTTAAAATTTGTAATTAGCTCTCTAGTTTCTTTCATCACACCATTCTGCCGGCATCAATCTCATTATTTCGTTATTTAATATGGGCAGTATCGCTCGTTGAACTCGCGCGTCGCGAGTTCACTTTGCAATATTAATAGATTACAATTCAGCTAGAAGTCGGCATCTATCAGAGTTTATTCGGTCGCGATTTGACGGCTACATCTCGTATCTTTCATTTGCGAGAAATTCGAGTGGCAAAAAAGAAAAGAGAAAAAAAAGACTTGGTCTTCGTTTCGTTCTGATCCCTACACGTGGGAACACCGTTCCACAATTCATAAACACCGGCTTATTTATTTATTACCTATACAAATATATACACGTCGTATGGCGTATCGCGCGACTGTCGGTGCACGCGCGTGTACGCGGATTCGTAGTTTACAAATTTTCACTCTATATGAATACGTATCCCATCGCCCGCGCGATCTCATTCTTTCCGTTCTCTTCCTCTCCTCTCTCTCTCTCTCTCTCTCTCTCTCTCTCTCACTCACTCCTCCGCTATTCTCATATATAAGGCCAGAGAAATCGAATTTTAATCGTGTCTCAATCGCACGGGGACTCGTTCGAGCGGACGCAAGCTTGCCTAAGATTTTACATAATGGCAACGGTCTGTGCGCTTTCGCGCGATCGTACATTCGTGAACGTGTTATCCAAATTCGCGTCCTAGAATAGAACAAGAGGACCCGCTACGAGATCCGAGGAACACCAAGGCCGTAATAATCCGCGCCGAAGGCGCGTCAGCAGAACTCCCATCCAGTGTTTCATTGTATTCGTGCTATGCCAGAGACACGCAAGTGTCGCGTCGCGGCACGTCGGGCAAATTGTGCGTCTCGTTGACGCGAGAATCGCGCGGGGGAAATTCTTTCGGGGAAAGAATTTCGATATTATATACAGAGAAGCTTCCCTTTTCCTCTCGTTATTGGGGAAGCTGACGTACGAGCTTTCCATATAGCTAGGAATTTTGCCAAAGTTTCTTCCGCCTAAATCTCCATCGGACGGTCGCCTCAGCGACGGTATTCCCGCAAGATCGCCTGCAGGATCAGGCAAAGTAGAAGGTACGTAATACTCGCCGATCGGATGTGGGCATGGCTGTAACCGGAAGCGCGTGTCACGTTTAGTAGAACGGAAGCGTCGGCGATCCCTTCTGACGAACGGACCAGTAGCAACCATTCTCCCGTGTGTGACGATTGAATCGTCTCGAAATGCAGGGTCGTCCTGTAACATGACTCCGTGCCGCCGTCCTGCAAAAGAGTAAAACGAAATATGAATAACTGCTCCTTATCTCACGAATGTTTTCCATTTCTAAAGAAGCTAAAGATTGTGAAGAATTTTAGTTCCAATATATTTAGTAGTATATAAAAAGGAATTAGGGAGACAAGATATTATTCATTTAATATATTCATATTTAAAAAATAGTTATTTTGGTTATTTTATATAATCTTCTAGCTTTTACTTTTTTAAATTTATTTATATATTAAAAATTCAAATTTTGTTTAAAAAGAATATATAAAAATATATTATAATAGATATAATATATTATTTAAATGTAAATTTAAATAAATTGACATTTTTTCCTAATTCCATTTTTGCCATTGAATTCGAGTTTTTATTACATTTTTCAGTGTAGCAAGCATATTTTTATGATTATATATATATATATATTTTTTTTTTTTCACGATGTTATTTTTCCTAAAGGTTGACTGAAATTCCTGCTTACAGTTATGAGTTGCGAGAAATGAACTCGCTTAAGGTTGACCCATATCAAAACCGCTTTGTTCCCTGATAAGATGTCAAGCGAGATGCTATAGAGAGAATTCCGAAAGTTTTTCTTTAACAAGCTGAAGCAGGGTAACGAGCCAAGGTAAAATGGCATCTACAATTCGCAGTGACGGTACCAAGCTCGTGCTCGCGATGATCTTTACGAAGACGTTTTTATGGCGCTTTCATAGCGTTTTAAACCATTGGGATCTGGTTGCCGGAGGTCATGTTCCAGACTAAGACGTTTTTATCGCATAATGCTCATTAACTTGCGATTCGATAACGTCCATCCAGTCGTCCCTTATCGGGCATAGTCTCTTTCTCTCTGTCTTTACGATTAAACTTTCACGTAAAACTTCCGGCAAGAGCAAACTGGGAACTTCCGGCGTCGTTCTATGTTCTCGCTTCAATTATCCATCTTACCTTCGACTGCTTCTTCTTAGACTCCCCACCTTCTCCATCTTCTTCGTCTTTTATCCCCTTAAAATACGTTTTATTACTTTCCGCATTAGTACCTATAATGACTCCTCTTTCTTCAGTTTCGTTTCTTTGTTCATGGAAAAATCAATCGTATTAAGCCGATCATAGGTCTACGAAACTTTCGGTTTATGAGATAATTGACCTTAATAGGAGAGCAACTGATGGTTTGTACGAAACAATGAAAAAAAAATGAGATGAAATTTTCTCTTGATAAATATTTATATTATATATTTAAGATTTGTGAATGTTTCTTTCATCATTAGACAATCGAATACATTTCAGATTTTTAAGTTCTCATTTTATATTATGTCATTAAATACATGTAAATATTCTAAAATATGACCTTTTTTGTTGCGATAAATGTTAAATTTATATTATTTTAGTATGTATCTCTCTCTTAAAAATGTAAGATATATTATTAACATTGCTCTAGATTAAATTGGAAAAGGAAGTACAAGAAAAATAGAAATTAATTGCAAAAATATTTGTTCCAATTTTTCTATTGCCAATCAAACTTTCATTTTAAAGTCTTAAATATTAAATGCCTCAAATGCTTTAAATTTACACTGAACATCTTGAATTATTAATCACTTACTGATTCAGTAATGCATATATATTTAGCCGAAACGTGGTACAGCTTTAACTATTGTATTAGTATCTTTGATTTAAAATGATTATTTGGTAATGAAAAGAGAAAAACGTATATGCTAAGACATAACACATTTATCAACTCTTAAATTACAGGATATTGTAAAATATCGTATACTATTATATTTGATGTTTCTTTGCTATTGCGACAATTCTTTGCTACTGAAGGGAATATTTGATGATTTGCGACAATTTCGTTTTTGATCTTATTCTAGTACACAACCAGAGTACACATAATAGAAGACTTCATCACTGTACTCGCACAGAGCTGATCGAATATAATAACACGGCATGTCATTGTGACCTTTTAATATCGAGGCAACAGCGTCTCTCTCGCATTCACTTTATCGATAACGCGGCCGGTGGAGGAATACGTAATTGAATTGGAGAATCATGCTATACGTTGGCGAAACTGATGTCATCTTACGGCAATGTATCTTGTCGCTTCCAGCACGATTTCCAGCAGACGGAGGATTCGTTGCTGCAGGGGGGTCTTGCGAGTTTTTCGCATGCAAGGAATCGGCAGTTTTTTGCTCCATTTAACCCCGCGTTTCGACCTCTCCCCGTCCTCCGTCCTCCACCTTTTCGGCACGACGGAAGCCCGCACCCTCCATCAGTCGATCCATTCTTTTTGTATTCTTTATTCACGAGCTCTGTCCGCGTCATCCCACCTTCCATTTCCGCACCCCTCTTAGCGAATCATGTCGCGTCTCGTCCTTGCTTCCTCCCTGTCTTTCTCTTCTTGTTGTTTTCATCTCATATCTCTTTGTATCTTCCTGTCTTTTTTATCACCATGCACACCTCCATCCTTTTTATCACGCCATCATATTGGTTTTGCTATTGGCTTTGTTGTTACCTTGTTCTTCTCATCCTTATCTTTTTGTTCTCTTTCTTCCCTTAGTTTATCCAAACTTTCTCCGTTAATACATTCTAAGTTTCTGTAACTTTCTTTTTCCCTCTTAAACTATCTCGTCGTCCGTTTCCCTTACTTTACTCAGTATTCCTTTACTAACGTATTCTACTTTGCCTGTTCGAGCTTTTTCTATCGAGATTTCTTGGCATTTCTCTATCTCCATTAACCTATTCTCTCTGTAAACTTCTACCTCCTATTTCATTCATACTCTTTTTACTTCCAGTTTCTTTTATTTTCTTTCTGCTTTCTTCTTATCTACTAACATATTTAACATTCCTTTACCCCGTTGTCATTTCTTCTGATTTTTTCTACTTGCGCCTTTTACATTTTTTATTCCCTTTTTAATTTATTATTGCATTTTAGTAACTTTGGCTTTCCTCTTTAAATTTTTCATTATAACAATTTCAACTTGTTTGGAGTTAATTTATATACATATGTAATAACATTAAACACAATAAAATAATTGTAACTTGTGCGTTAACTTTTTTCTGTTGGCATTACGTATGTACATACACATTTTATTTCTCACGAAAAAATATTACGATGTATGTAATAAAGTAATAAATTTTAAATTTTTTCATATAAATAATTCATCACGTAGTCTTTCGATTAAGCACAGCAATAAAGCCATTTAGTAATTAATAAACTTTCTTGTTAGTAAATGTTTTTAATTATGAAAATATAAATGTTTTATTGATTATTAATTATCAATTATTGACAATCGATCTTTGTTCTGTACCTACAGTTTTTATGTGATTCAGCAATAAAATCACCTTTCAATACGGTACAGATGTTTTTGAGAAGTCTCTATACGATACGTAATAGCTTTCAACAGTGTATCATCGCGAAAAGAAGATCGATACGTAAGCGGCGCTATGAAAATATTTTGCGTACGAAGTATATTCTCAAAGGCATCTTAATAATATCTGATAATATTATCGTAATATTCGATGATCACAGAAAGAAATTGCACCATCCGGAAACTGTAATTACACTTTTTATCATTTCCCAATAGATACGTTATTTCTTTCTGTAGATCGCTTATAACGTTTGATGCTTAGTTTCGTTCGCTATTTTTATTTAAAGTATCAACGCTGCGGAGAATAATGCGCATGCGATGCTATAATCCGTATAAGATACCTATATTTTACAAATATTATTTACGGACGCGAGATATATTATACGTCGCTACCTGTAATGTAAACACGACACTAAATTGTCCTCGCATCATCGTGATTCCCAATAAAGTCCGCAATTTTCAATGGAATCGACCGAGCCAATCGTTACTCGCACCGCGAAATCGGACTGCTCGTCCTTATCGCGCTCACATAGCGAAGAGGATCAAACGTTAAT
>NW_017305885.1:1019819-1030485 GCF_001594115.1 Trachymyrmex septentrionalis
TACCGCGAAATCGGAATCCTGCTCGTCCTTATCGCGCTCACATAGCGAAGAGGATCAAACGTTAATAAAAACAAACGCAACACCGGGTGCATCGGCAAATCCTTCGCAAAGCTCCGTCGCATTGTCCGTGTCCGCCCGGCACTCCTGGAAAAATGGTTAATCCGTCCTTTATGATGCGACTACCTCCACGCGTGCACGCGCGCGCGGATTCTGTCTCCGCTCGGGCGGAAAAAGAAGTGCGCCGACTGTGGAAATGAAATAAGCGCGCGTATATGCATACGCACAAACCGGCCTGCATATACATTCCCGTAGTATCTCGTCACCATTTCTATCCGCATCCCTTTCATCTCGCTACCCTCCGCCGTTCTCTCGCGAGCGAAAGGCGAGAGCGTAGCCGTTCCCAAGCCTACCTCTCGGTAGCTTTCTCTCTCTGCTCTACCGAGTCGCAATACCTCGGATATCACGTGAACGTCCATGCCGGGGATAGCGACATAATTTTCGCGTCGAAGAACCAACCACGCCCCTCGGGGAAGCGTGTAATCCCCGAGTGGGTATACCAACGTCATCCCCGTGTTACAAAAGACGACGGATTTTCAGCGAACGCGCGAATTGCGTTTTTGCGTGGTATTTTTACAGCGCACGAGAGCACGAGATTGCCGAAAAAAAAAAAGGGAAAATCATCCGCGCAAAACAGAGTAAATCAGATCATAGCTTTTAATAAAATTCTGCTATTTCATCCAGTTTCACGGAGAAAGACCTGGATCGATAAGCAAGTAGAAAGCAACATAGCTTTCATTAACGTATGTAATTATAATGCATGTAATTATACCATGATTAATAGAAATATCAATTAGTTTGTTTCAAACACTGTGACAAAACATATCATTTTACGTTACATTTATAAGGAATATTCTCAAATGAATAATTTATTATACCAAATATTACTACAATGTGAATGACAAAATATTTACAAACTGTATGTAAATACGTGATCAACGTTCTTCTTGCGCAATTCTATGTATATTATTTATTATTTATTCGTAAAGTAAAGCTCACAATTTGATATTTGTAATTATTTTTCTTCTGTAAAGTGAAAATACGACCGTTAAAGCATGCTTGGAAAGAATAATAAATTAGTTTACGTGCAAATACATGAGAAAAATATATTTTACCGAGGGAAATAAACTGATCAGATTATGAAGGTTGTAATTATTTTGCAATAAAAAACTTGTTTTCCTGCAATTTGTAGCAAGAGATAAACTGCAATTTACAATGATGATAAACTTTCAGAACTTAACGCGTGTTTTTTTCTCAAATATACTTTTTTAATTAATTTTTCATTTAAAAATTTAACGTATTAATTATTAACTGCATGTTATATAATCATTAATCGTGTTAATTATTAAAAGCTTAAGTGTGTATAATTGTTTATTATTACTTAAAATTACTATTACATATATCAGTATAACTATTGCCAGTATTACTATTTTTTAATGGAATTTTTCTGATGGCAGATTTGAATTCAGCGTCCCAAAATAATTAAATCTGATTAAGTAAGAGAAATCCTATTATGTATAAATGCCCATTGCAATATGTAAGTGCTAAGATCCGCTTTGAAAATAGAATTTTTCCTACTAATTTCTCTTTTGATGAGATTTATTCTCATCGTGCCCAATTTCGAATTAAAAATAGTTAAAATTTTCATTAAAAAAAAGTTGTTTCCTTTTCTTGCACTAAGGATTATTCAAAATTTGTGAACTAATTTAATTAATTTTACACAAATCTAAGAAGGACGCGACAGTGAATTCGAGCATGAACTGCAAATTATCGAATTGACATAATTTCAGAGACCAAGTGTATTTATGTAATCTGAATTTCACGGACGCTCTTGTGCGAGTTGAGGAACCGTACGAAGGCACCCAAGCACGCGAACAATGTTTGATACAGCGAGACATGCAAATTTACCTCGATTGCGAGGGCTCGAACCCCGTCACGGGAGGGTGCGTCCGGCGTATACACATGCTTCTCCGATATCCAGAGAACCTTCGTGTAACTCGGCCGAGCACAAAACTCGACGATGATGTCCAGGGATTCGCCCTCATTCGCCGTCACCGTTTGACTCGGTGGATGAACCATGGGTGGTCCTGCAACGAAAATAAACAAGAAAAAACGGTTAACCTTTGTCGAACCGGCATGGCTACCCCTCTTGTTGTATGACCGTAAATCTACTCTCCGTCGGCGTGGTAGTCGCTTTTTGCGTTTGCTAAGAGCTTTGTACCTTATTAACGACGCGAATTTCCATCTAAATGGCTCGTTAACGCGGGACGTACTCTGATTTTATTTCATTCGTGGGAGCATGCATCCGATTATTAGAATTGTCTGGCGCGAGTGTCTTTTATAGGTCTTTTTCGGCACATATATCATTGTCGTCGGTGTTTCTGGCGTGTTAAAATTCCATGATGGTTAGTCGAGTGACTAGCGTTTACCATATCTAAATCACAAAGGATACACATGTATACATTTTAAAAAAAGATGATTCGGGAGCGGAGAGAGAGAAAGTATAATTTTGTATGCGTTAAATGTAGGTATTTAATGAAATAAAATTTCTAGAACATTATTTTTTATTTATAATTCTTAGTAATATAATTTTATAAATACATAAAATTTTAAGAGTACGGCTGATAACCCTAGTTGTAACTGATTATTATGGATCCCAGCATTTTGTATTGTAAATTGAAGACTATACAGAAACAGGAAGTACAGGTCGATAATCCATAATAATCGATTCTGCTAGCATCGTTTTTACAGACCCGCGATCTATCTTTATTTTTTTCTTAAATGATTATTGATGGGTATTTTGATGGATGACGCAAAAATACGAAGTTTAAGCAAAGGCAACATAGTATTTAAGGCACGCGAAGACAGAATTTTCTATGAATTAGATCAGCAATTTTTACATAAAGATCGTTACTGTGTTTTTGATTGAACGATACAAAGAGTAAATGTAGGCTAATGGACGGATTAAGATAAACAGCTATTAATGGAAGACAAATGATGTCGTAATAACAGATACAGGATTTGTCATGTTATTTTCTATACTTTTTTCACTCAAATCTTTCAGATCTTTGAAAAAGGGAAAAACGTTAGAATATACGAAAACATAGAAAGCGCTTGAAATAAATAAACTTATAATCGTGTTAAAAGATTTTCTAAAATATTTAATATTTAGAAATTGCAATGTATTATTATATTATGATATTCTTATATTATGATATTATATTATAAATCACAATAGATATTTACCGATCCCTTACTGCACAACTACGTCTAAAATATTATTAAACAAATTATGTTATTAAAAATAAATCTGCTTCTCTCCTCTTTTGACACAAGTGTCAACGAAGTGATAGATATTACTGTAACGCGATAAATTTCGAAAAAGTTCTGGAACTGAAATGTACGGTCGGGGTCCGGTGACCCCGGCTCACCCGTTCCTGGTCGTAAATCTGACCTTCGGTGACACTTCCGGTGCAAGGGACGACCTGAAGGTGGAGGATCACAGATTAGGACTACTGTCATCCCCGACAGTCTACCACCCTCTTCTGTTTACCGTCACTCATTTGTTTGTACCTTATTAATAATGATAATAGTTTGATGGTAACCATATTAATGAGACACGACCAAACAAAAAAAACATTACGTTAAAAAAATCGAGATCTTTTGTGAGGGTCGTGTTCACGAATTACTTCTCAGTCTTTTTTATCTGGTATTTTTTAGCTGGTTATAGTTATAAGAATTCTGTATAATAAACAAGAATACTGTGTTTCGACCTTTTTTCAATGTGCATTGTCGAACCGGCATGAAAATAGCGTAACGACTTTTCAGTATAGGCATGTATCAGCATACGTCGATCAGCATACTTTTTTATTTGGGCTTAGGAAAGTTTACAATTGTATACATACTATACTTGCTGAATATTTTAAATTTTAAATTAAATTCTTGACAATAAATTAAAAAAATTTCATAACTAATAAGCAATTAAAAATGTTGAACAAGAATCGATTCCAGGATAACTTTTAAAATTATGTTTCTATTCCATTTTTCTAAATAATCACGATTATTTTCAAGAATCATGAATCATCAAACATAATAAATTAGAACAACAATTTGATGGAATGCGGTTTATAGCACCACTGATTTGTGCAAATGCTTCAAAACGTCTTCAGGATCCAACTAGACGTGCAACGAGATCGAAACGCAGAAACTTGGCACATCGTACGACAATGCGAGCAGCCCTTAGCCACGTCGTGCGGAGTGTTCGCGCGCACAAATTGCAATCATGGGTTTTCGATTTCCCAGCCTCAAGGCGATCGCGATTCAGCAAATTGTCTCGTACTACCATTCGAATTTCCTCTTGTCGTCGACTACGAGAGGTTTGTCGATATAGAGTTTCAGCTACGCGAGTTAGCGTTTGCGGGTCGGAAAATCGGACGAGGCCATGAGAATCGGAACAAGACAAGATTTTCTTCATTTTCTTCGCCTCGACAAAAAAATTTCCGTCTAGATTGGACGAGGCGCTTCGCAACGCAAAGTAAATTATGCAAGAACAAGGTTCAGAGTTTCAGGCGGTATCGTAGATTTTCTTAAGTTTTTCTTTACGACTGGATTAAAACGTGCTCCAAGTGATTGAAATAACGAATTAAAAGAGTAGCAGATCACATAATTTAGTTAATTTATTTTCTGATGCTGCTGTCTCTCTCTGAGAATATTATTCTTTTTAATAATCAAGCGATTACGTATTTATTAATACAAATAAAAATTCTTTGTACATGCATATAGAATATTTAAATTTTATGTATTTCTGTACACTACACTATACTATATATGTATAAAAAATAAGTCAAAAGAAAAAAATTCTATTTTTGGTCGAAGCGGATCTCGATGCTTAATAATATTCATATGCAAATTTGCAAATACATTCTTCAGTTCTATAAACTGCGTCTCGATTTAGTTTGTCAGAGTTGAAACGCGGAAAGAAAAAAAAAAAGTTATCGTTTGCTCAGTTGTGTGTCTGATTATCTCGTAATTTATTTAAGTATTCAAACCGATTGGTCAACAAGCAGTTACTATGACAAATTGCACAGCATCATCAGCTCTTTAGTCTACGCACTTGAACTAATTGAAGTGCGGATGTCGTTGCTTAACCCCAGTCACGACCTCCCTCTGGACTCATTTTCCACTCCACGGGAAACCACGTCCATCCCCAACTATTCTATTCATTTTTTTTTTCTTTAGATAGCCTCCCATCTGCACAGATTTCCTGCTTCGTAAAGCAAGCCTTCTGACCTCGACTGAGCTGTCAGTAGAGTGAATAGAAGCGGAGCAGTATAGCCAGCAACCGCGGCATCGTTCATGAATATTCCTACGGCTGAAATTGCTCGAATATCTTGGAGGTAGTTCTTGTCCCTGCGGCGAGGGGCAACTCTTTTTACCATCCTTTCGTTAGCCCCACTTCATCGTGACGCGTAACAGCGACGATGAGAAGTTACCAAGCTCATGCATGTAGGTGCAGAGCTTTCTTTCAGCACACAGCTTTTTTGAACATTTTTACGCACCTATAATGACATCGTTCCGATCCGTGAATTATTCAAGTGCATGCCACGCATGATCTGCATGCCAGGATTGCACCTGCAGAACGAAGCTAAAAGCCTCGTAGAAATGAACACGATTTTTTTGGAAAAATTTACTTACAATTTAAAGTTAAATTAAGTTAGAAATTTAATTATAATTCCTAATATTGAGTTTGGCTGAATGTATTAATTATCAGATACAAATTGTAGTGAAATTATGTACTGAAAGCGTTGATGTAATTTCAATTGCTAATCTTTTTGCATTTCTGTATTTGCATTTGCAGACTGCATTCTGCTTATCAGCTCTCTCTTTGTTCTTACTATCCTTTCATTTCTTTAATTATAATTATTATTTATTGTTCACTATTATTGTTATACTATTATTTATGCTTTCTTTTAAATGTAAAATTTTATTTTATAGTTTTCCATGTTAAACATTGTAATATTTTGAGTTTGAATTTGTTTTTACTTACATATTCTCAATAATAAATATTGACATCTTCTATCAATATTTAAAATGTAGTTTTACGAAATAGTAATCGATATATGATTCAAGAAATATAAACAGAATGTAAATATAAAATTCGGGTTATTATTAGGCATAAAATCTTGTCTCTTAATAAGAAATCAAATATTTATTTATTCTGTGTTATATATATATATATACACACACACATATATGTGCGCGCGTGTGTACATATATTGATCTATGTTCATTTATTGTATTAAAGTGTTTTTTTATAAATACGTGATCATGTCAAGATTAAGTTTATAATAGATGGTCTAATAAATAAAATTTCCACGCAATTGTGAACAGAATCGAGAAAAAACAAGTCGTAAACAAGTCTGAATAGGTCGGTATGTACGCCATTTGGTTTCATGGTGCACAACTGGCGACAATGATTATGAGAGTGTTAACGATCGCTAGTCGACGACCGGTTTAGGAGAGCACAACGAGAATTCGTGAGCTGTGTTCAACGACATACAGTACGTCTTTCCCGAAAATGGGTCTTCCTTGAGAAAATTTCCTTTCCTGAATTGCACTTGGAACGCACCGCGACGTTTCCGGAAGGAATCTCTTAGCAAGTTAAATGAATCGCGAACGATTGCCTACAACGGCAACGTGATTCATTTCATTGTGCACCGTTAGAAAGAGCTTCGATCGTCAAAGTAACGAATTTCCTCGTGACGATTCAACATCGTATCGTTCACTGTGGAACGGAAAGGTTGTACTTTGTCCGCCGCGGAATTTAGATCGATAGCGACACGGATTTGAATCTTCTCGCCGAACATCGTCCGTCGTTTAAAGAAATTACGGATCGATGGCCCGTATTTCCAGTTATCGATGGCTTTCGTGATACTTCCCGAACATTATGTGGTATAGGAAGGAATTTAAAGAGAAGAGGAAGTGTTATAGACAATCTTACAGATCGTATCACCAATTAAATAATTTTTTTTAAATTGATAATTAAATTAATTGTACACAAAATTACTCTAACATAAAGTTTTGTAATTTGATCTCTCAAAAAAATGTAATTACAACTTTTTAAGCAATTTTAAATTGTCTTAATTTATATTTCTAAATCAATAATAATTTCTTTTAAAAATTAATTTGTTACAATTTAAAGATTATTGCAATCTCTCCTTTTCATAGCATTTATTAAATTTACTAAACGAGTACCGTCTTAAAAGAAAACTTTCTGTATGGTATATTATTTCACAAAAATGCAAACTAATATCTTCTCTTTAAAAAAGAAAACAAGCATTATTATGTTTCGATAAATTTTTATGCGACGGAATTTTACTTTGTCATGTCTTATCGTTACATTATAAAATAAGTTAGACTTCTATCTGCGTTCATGTTCCACTTACAAATATCCAAAAGGTACACACCGATTTCTTTCAAATTTGACACAAATAGAACTATGAAGAATATTTAACATATGTCTTTCTATTTTTCTCATAAACGGTTTTAAGAGCAGTTTCAAGCTTTTTCAATTTTTTTTACCCTCATATCTATAAATAGAATAATAATTTAAAAAAATGAAATTTAATGTAAGATATAGGAGTTTTTGTAAATCGCATTATTATTCTACTTTTATAGATATAATAATCAAACTTCAAAAAAGTAATAATTACTCTTAAAAACATTTTTGGACAAAAATAAAAAGACATAAATAAAATATGTTTTGTAGTTCTTATACATTTGTGTCAAACTAGAAAGAAACCGGAGTATATCTTTTGGATAAATTTACTTATTAGACGAATAGGCAATGCAGAAAGAAACGATCAGACAATAGTGAATATTTACTATGGCATTAAAAGAATTTAATTTGTGAATCGTCCAATTCAAAATCTATCTGTGGAATTGCTTTTGAGAGCGGCGAAACGAATTATTCTCTCACGTTCGTTCACGAGCATAACAGTCTGCTAATTAATTCATTAATTTCCAATCTTGAAATCAGCGACGTTGCACTTCGGGTGACAACTGCTCAATATACGTGTCCCGATTACCGCAAGATTGCAGACACGTCTTAGCATGTATGCATCGACATGCGATAAACTCCCTAAAGGGATTCCGAAGGGATCTAACAATGTGATATTTGATGACATTTGAAATGTACATATTTTCAATAATTTGATAATTCATTGTTTCGCGTCGAGAACGATTCGTTATGTTAACTTTTACATCTCACTTTGATTCTTGAGAGACATACTCTTAAAAGAGTAAAAAAGATGCCTATTTTCACATATTTTTTTTGCGTTAGTGAGCGTTATATAAAATTGTTAATTAAAAATGTTAACAAATGCCGATACAATTGTTGGCATCAATAGCAATAACAGTTTACGATAACTATCATACAATTTATTACAATAAAAAATTCAAAAAATTTTTGAAATGTATTAATAAATCTAGTCATATAGGGAATTTTTAAAGTTTTTTCTTAGTATTTCTTTTGAAAACCAACAATTTTTTGACACAAAATTGTATCTTTTAAATTCAGTTCGCTATTTTGTCAAAATTAAGAATATCTAAAATCGGCTACAATAAAAAGATTTATTAATATATTTCAAGAATTTATTGTTTCTCGTTTCAGATAAATTGTAGAAAAGTTACAATAGTTACTGTTGACCTACCACCATATACGAGTAAGCTTAGTACATGTATTAACAGTTATGCCAACGTTATTCGTTAATATTTTTAGTTGAAGATTTATGTAACTCATTAATATATAATACGTGTAAAATATTAGTCGAGTAAAGTCAATAATTTTCACAAAAAAATTCATAAAAGTAGACATCTTTTTGACTTTTCTGGTCTGATGTATATATTCTTCCTCAAGGATCGACGATAATCATCTTGGCTTGGAAAAATGTTCCAACCTTTTCATCAAGACCGCGCGTTGCTTCAGGAAGACAGAGATATATTAAAATTACATTACGGTTTTCGCAAGTCATCATGAGATTATTATGCATGAGGCCACTTGTTGTACCGGTTGGGTCTGATATAGCCGACGACCTGGCGAAAATATTTTCCGACAATCTCTCACGTCGGACTAGAATTTCTGGGAAAACAGAGAGAGGGAAATCATGGTACACGCGATCGTTCCTCTTGGCGGGAACGATACATCCCCGCAAAGTTCTGACGCTATCCGTGCGAGGATTCACTCGGTTACTCGTACTTCAAAGTGATAAGCATCAACGCCCATTCAGAGTCGCGATAACGTCCGCGAAGCAATGCCATTGTTTCAAGGCGTTAGCAAGTGGCAGCAGTTATCTATTCATTGTTCTCTGTACTTATTAAAATCGAGATGATATTCGCAAATTTTATAGATGTTAGATTAATTATATTTCGCGCTGCACATAAATTTTTTGTATTTTCGTCGCTTTCCTGTTTTCTTTTTGTTTTATATGTATGATAACTAAAACAATTTTCTTTGGCGTAATGAGACTAGAGAATCGCTTTTTTTTTTACAACCAAAACTGCAATCAGAGTCTAATTACAGAATTAATTTCAAATTCACATTTAAAATTAAGATATTCTAACAAGCTAAGCTTTAAAAGGATAAGTATAAATAGGATTATTAATACACTTAAAAAGCTTAACGTGAATTTTATATTAAAACAAAATATGAAGGTAATTACCAAAATAAATTATAAATGCTGCATTATTATAAATATAATAAAAAAAACTCAAATAATGTTCTTTTGCAAAATGCAGTCGCGAAATAATTTTCAAAGGAAATCGCACGAATACTCGTTTAAAGATGTCATCACGCTGTATTCAGTCTTCTTAAAATTTCTCATGACTCCCTTCGCTTGTGAACGCAAAAGGCGATCAATTACACTTCGGATAAAAGCGAGAAGGACCAACAAGGCTAACAGAAATTAGCAGAAAAACCAAATTGAAGTTAGTCGTCTGCCTCCTCGAGCATTCAATTTGTCTTAAGTTAACATTGCGGTTTGATGATCATTGTCCCTTTAACTTTGAGACTTTTTTCCATCTTCAAAAACGGTAAGAGATACGCGCTGTTTTCCAGAGAGATACCTTTGTCCTCGCAAAGTATCCCTCTTGAAGGATAATAAAAGGTCGAGTTCGTAATTGTGTTAAGAAGAGGACACCCGCAAACTATTGCTCCTTCTACGATTCGTACCCTCGCAATAAACCTTAGAAATCGTCGTCGAATACGGCTCACCCACGCCCGAGGGGACGGGCACGATATTACTGTCATCGCATACACGATGAAAAACGTTCAATTCTTGTCTCTCGAGTCAATCCTACGATTTCGACGATATGTGTTCGACTCGAGGGGCCGGCATTTTATCGGTGGGATATGATGGGTTTCGGTATTCATACGATACTTTGGGGAATGATCGCGCATGTGAAATTATTCGTACGACGATAGCGGCTGATATAAAACTGTTTCTATCACTTATCACTGAATTGTATCACCGAATTCACGAAACATTGACCGTAGAATGTCACTACGTATTGTAGCACTGAAAGCACTATTGACAGTGCGCTTTGTGAGAAT
>NW_017305885.1:1030585-1041073 GCF_001594115.1 Trachymyrmex septentrionalis
CGAATTCACGAAACATTGACCGTAGAATGTCACGTATTGTAGCACTGAAAGCACTATTGACAGTGCGCTTTGTGAGAATGTAAATGTTTTACTGTTATATTCGATATCTCCCCGTTTCATTATATTGAAATGTGGATTTTCTATACCAATTGACGATTGTCAAGAGAGAAAGATTAAAACATTCCCTTATACATATATGTTTACATGTTTAAAAAAAAAATTGAATCTATATAAAAATTAAAACATTTCTTAATTAATATACCGAAGTATGTTATCTACTGCAATAAAATACATTTTTATCAGTATTGAAGCATTTTTTTATCTCAATCTTGTAATAAGAACAATCAGCTAGGGTCTTAGATTTGTTATCTATCTCTGATGCAGCTTTTTTCCATTTTCTTTTATATTATGCTCCGTTCATTTTATCCTGGTCATTTTCTTCAAGTACTATCATTACCGCCGCCGCAGCATCTCTGCATACCACGTGTTCACCGTTGCATCTTTCGGTCCCACGAGGACATCATACGAGCTCCCTGCAAGACTTTCGCTTCTCTTCTAATAAGTTTATGCATTATTCTCTCTAGTCGGTGTTTCCTTTTTACTACTTCACCGCGGACATGCGGAAGATATTTTCATCGAAAAATACTTTCTTTTTTATGAATATGAACTAAAAGTTGTCTTGTTTACACTTATTTTCGGCAAATTCAAATGCACCTGGTAGCTTCTAATTATATTCTTACTATTTTTGAAA
This sequence comes from Trachymyrmex septentrionalis, assembly GCF_001594115.1. Taxonomy (NCBI): domain Eukaryota; kingdom Metazoa; phylum Arthropoda; class Insecta; order Hymenoptera; family Formicidae; genus Trachymyrmex; species Trachymyrmex septentrionalis. The sequence continues at coordinate 1,031,337 of NW_017305885.1, forward strand.
TACTTAGCAAATTTTTTACTATAGTTATTAGATTAATAATTCTAATCCTAGACTTTTTCAAAAAGTAATAGTTAAATAGTTTTTAAAATCATAGTTTAATATACATATCTAGTTTAGTATTTCAAGCATTCTGTAGCATACAGTTTCATTGAAATTGCAAAGCAGATAGACATAGAGGGATATTTGTTTTCCTAGCCATTTTAAAAAGTAGCAGTTATATCTATATACATATATGTACATATATTTTATGTTATTTCATATTTCTGTTATACCTATACATGATGAATTATATTTACGAGTATATTAAACGTAATTGTAAGTAATTATAGTTGTAAGAATTGATTGATTAAGTAGGAAAAGAATATTTGACTGGCTATTTAATTCATACAAATATAACCACTTACAATTACGCTTATACGCAATTGTACTCTTTAAATTCTTTGGAGTAGAATCTCACTTTAAGGAATGAAAATTGAGCCAGTTTTAGAAAAGAGTGTCTCAATTTTCAATCTTTATGAGTAAAATTTCATTATTTAGAGTGAGATTCTAAGAGCTTTAGAGAGTATGTATTACATACATATATACAGAAGGGACTTTATGCTTATATACATACATATATATTGTTTGCACATTTTCCACCGCAATCCACACGCCAATGATCGGTGGCGCCTCGTTTCTCTTCTGGTCCGGATAATTGCTACGTCGCGAGAACGTCGCGTTTATCAGGCGAAGTGCCATCCGGCAAGAGTTTTACGAGAAACTTTTCTCAGTCGCGAGGTTTCACTCTCGTAGCGGCAATAATTTTATTTACAGCCGGCTGCACCGACGTTTACGCGGCTCCGCGCGGGCTCGAAAACTTATGCGTCCACGTAGTTAAAGTTACGAGTGTCACGAGGCGAAATTTACGCGCCGCGGTGGCGACGCGTATTACATGTATTGCGTAAATGGTGGCCAAGTTTTAAAATTTTCCAGCGAAACTGTGTTTCGGGTGGCATTGTCGCGACTGAATGACTAATTAACCGTTCGCTGGAGAACGTACTCGCATGAAAACGCAATTAGACCTGTGGTGTTGCTTCGAAAAAACATCGACGGCGGAGGTCGATATGATAGGATATAAAGCGCAGTCGTATTTATGAACGGAAGAAAAATAGGTTGTCACAATGTGCCGTAAAACGGGCCGCGGAATCGGCTGGCCAGTGAGAGCTTTCTCACAAAAATGCGTCGTTATTTCTCGGCCCGCCAGTTTTGGCATTTTGTTGTCCACATTGTTCGGCGATAACTTTCGGGCGTCTCGCGCCCTGTGACATAGTACACCATTGTTTGAAATACTAGAGTCTTGGCATGGTAGGTCTGTTAGTTACGATAATTGCGGACGACAAAAAATTATAGAACAACTGTTTTTTTATTGTAACAGCGTAACTACAGGTAATTGCTGCAGAACGTTCGTTATTGCGTTATCGTTACTGTTTGGTAACTGAATTTATCAACCGATTTTTTGAGTATTTGTATATTATTGAAATATAAAATTATACTACGATAAGATATAAAAATACAAATATAATATAAAAATACAAAAGAACAGAGAAATTGACAAATAAAAAGATGTTCTATATTTTAATGAACGAAGAATTTAGATTTTTCACTTGAAATCTAAATGAAAGAATATTAATGCAATAAATAGTGTATATGCAGTGAATTCATAAGAAGTCAGGTTTTATATTATCTTTAAAGAAATATTAAGTGCTTTTCAATTATTTTCAACCCAATATCAATATAAACTAGAACGTACGTGCTACATGAAAAATTAAAAATCAAAAACTGAAGGCACAATGGATATGCTGCGCTACTGACTCCGTACACGAGAAATAGTTTGAGAATGGAATTGGCAGATACATCATACATATATCAAACAGCGTGCGTCCTTTCAGTTATCGAACGGGAACGAGAGATAAAAGCCGTAGCAACCCACGAGTAGAAAACACGGTAGAGCCCCGCGGCGCCTTAATTGCATTTCCTGCTTCATTTTCAGCGATGGACAGTATCGTCGGAAAGCTACAAAAGCTGATTTCGAGGAAATAAACAGCTAGAAGATTGAATAAGCCAATGGTAGGATAAGCAAGACGCGTGGACTCTAACTTTTCGCCACCGTCGCGACTTTCTTTTGATCCGCGAACCAACCCCCGGCCTCAGTCACGGTCTTCGCGCACAGGAAATTCGTATAGAAGAAATCAATCGCGAGGAAGAAGCCGGAATACGTCGCGATCCGCACGGAGAAATGTTACAACTGAAAGAGATTTCGGAAGAGAAGAAAAAGGATAGATGGAGAGGATGAGGAGGATGAGGATCTTTTGCGGAGGACGAGATTGCGCGAGAGGCGCGGAATTTCCCGGAGCGGAACGACATTGCCGCGCGAACTTGTCGGATAATGTAGGTTAATCCCTTAATCGGGGTTATTAGATGAAATTTTATCCCGCAGGCTTTAGTCAGTACTTTCGCCGACTATCCTGTGTGTCCGCACAGACATTAGCGCACCCTTATTAAATACCTAATAACGCTTATGAGTTAATTCACTTTTCGAGAAGCGTTAAAAAGTCGTCCGGTCAGGAAGTTGGAAAATGGAGAGTTGAAAAGGCAATTGTGTCCCGTATTATAGTAATAGCTCATTACCTTACATTTTATTAGGGTGGAAGCGCGGACAGCGGTATTACGAATTTATTTTTATTACTTGTTTGCAATTTTATTAAAAAGCAGCATAATCAGCTGCTGCAGTTGCAACATTCTACATTGCTTCTCATACCAATGTTGAAAATGTCAAAAAAATGTTTTGTAATTATAATAAAAAGTAAAAAGCTTTACGTTTTATAATTTTTCTATCTTGCTGACGTATATTATAAAATGCATAACACTAATGCTATTAAGATCATCATTTAATTTCGAGTGAATTAATTGATCTCTACATAATTTATAAAATACCTCATATCGTCACGATATTGTATTGTATTATATTTTGCGTTTTTGCTGTGCGATAGAATATAATTTTCATTTTGAAGAATACATCTAGTTGATTTGTTGCTTTCATTTAAAATAGCATTTATATCATTGATATGCTTGATCAGCTGAGCTTTGGCTGATGAGACATACATACATGTACAGCTCACCTAAAGAAGTATTATACATAATGCACAATGTGGTTGAGCAGTTACTCAATTCGATATAATATCAAGAGATAGAAAAATAAGAAAGGAAGGGGAACATACATATGATGTACATTTATTTATGACATCTGGACTCATTCCGACAAGCTCTTACGTATTTTAACAACAGCTTCTCTTAACGGCAAAAAAGGAATTCGAAGTTAATATCATAGAGATAATAAATAATGAATAAATATGTCTATTTAATAGTCACATTTGTTATATAAACATGTGTTATACATAAATATTAATTTGTTCTTTTTTTCTCGATATCTCAAAAAATATGAGAGACAATATCAAAATTAGTATGTAATAAGTAATTAGTGTCTAAATTTAATAAATCAATAATTAAATATCATATAAATATAATATAAATGTAAGTAAATTTATAAATAAGTAAATTTATAAAAATAAGAGAATTTTAAAACCTTTTAGATTACAATTGCAATAAAACGGTTATTTCTATAAATATTTCTATTATAATAACCTCAATTTATTTTAATCTTTTATAACGTGAAGTTCCCGTTTTGGTTTTTATTCTTTTTGAATTTTTTGTGAAATATCTGTTTTTTTAGTGAATATCGTTCATTAAACATTATTTTTAGTAAAGTAGCATAAATTTTGTAAACGCTTTTTATAAACGAGGAAAGGCATAATTAATCTATAATAAGAGAAAATATAACGCCATAACGCAACGTCAACGATATAATACCACCGAGCAATTATACGCCAAAGTTTTAATATTCAAACTACAATTTGTGCAAAACTGAGGGAGCGCTGTAATTACGTGTTCTAATTTAGGGATTAAAATACGAGAAGACGTGCAAAAACTCTTCGGCGCGCTCGGAGCGCGCGATCGCGCGCGTAATGCCGAGGACGATAATTGAAATTGGATACGAAAGGAGGACTCGGTTAATAAAGCCAATTACGACGATTCCAGAGAGATAGCAACGAGCGTCGAGCGTCAATGTCGAGAGAGAGAGAGAGAGAGAGAGAGAGAGAGAGAGATTTTCTCGCTGAGATAAGAAAGCATTTCTTCTTTTCATCTCTAGAAACGCCCCTACATCGAGGATAAATTGTACTGATTGTGAATTACATTACAGCGAAATCCTTATCCTCGTTGACGAAACACGCGAAACACAATACGCAATTATTCGTCAATTAATCGGATGATCGCAATTTTGCCTTCTAGCGAAACGAAATTTAATATAATGCGTGAGATGAACTTTGCGATAATAATATATAGGTATAATAAAAAACAAAGCATGGAAACGCAATCCATTATATCGATTAATTAATCCTTTTCGATTATAGAATTAATTACACAGGTATTAAATTGCTTAAATAATTCTGTCGTCAAGTCTAGCAAAAATATGAAAAATGAGAGTAATTAATATTACCTATTATATAATAGTCTTTGCATTTTATAATTATAATATAGTTTAGAAATATGGAATTAACGAAGTTATTGAATTAAAAAAGGTTAATATCAATAAGATTATTATATTTTAAAAAAAGAAAAACAAATATAAAAACATAAATATAAAAACTTGATTGTAACTTGCGCGATAAGTACAGTTTTATATTTAATCTCATTTGTACAAAGAGAATACTAAAAAAGCAAATTGAATTTGCATATCCGTTGATCCGCTAAAGAATTCTTATCAGCTTCTCTCGTTTCTCTTAAAACTGGCAGCAACAACCGAGATTTCATGAAGGTACATGAACGCGAGGAGGCGGACAAGTCCCACGGGGCGATACGTCGTTTCCCCAGCTATCGGTTCGTATCCAACTTTTCCTACCCTTTTTCAAAGGCTGGCAGATGTGGGTGGGTGGCAACAAGACAAATTATCAGAAGGTCGAGGATATTCGCCCCCTTCGTTCGTAGCGTTATCGTCCCATAAAAACCTGTGCGATGTCGAAGAAGTATGTGGGAATGAGAGTATGAATGGTGTATAAATGTGTAGGATAGCTAAAAATAGATAAATTCCGGAATAATCCAGCTTTATTGTTATGTCTTTACCCGAATGGCTGCACATTACTAGTTGGCACAATCGGCAAATCGCTGTCGTTCAACACTTTGATGTATTATACAATCGCAGAATATTTGCGGATAAAATTTGTGATTGTTGTACAATCAATATCTTGCGCGATTATATTTATTTTTTATAAAATATAACTTACATTTTACAATATAATATTACTGCGATATAATTACTGCGATTGTGATATCATAATAATAAATATATTTTTATTAATTGATAGTAATTTTGATCATTTAATTGATATCATTACTCATTCCGAAAAGAAGGATGTTAAGTTTTGGCTGTTTTTTAATCAAAATGAAAAAGTTTTGAAATGTACAGATTATACACATATCGTATTAAAAGTTACTTAAGTAAAGTCGAATGGTATATCGCTTGGGGAAACATCAGGAACATGGAAGAATCGTTATCGAGAAGGATCGCAATAAACCTAGAAATTGTTAAATAAGATATCAAGATATATAGCTTAGGAATTAAGCAATAGAAACTGTATTATGAATACTTAAATACATAAAACTTGATAAACATATTCGTTATTTAAAGCTAGAATTCGAAATCGAACGATTATTTTGTATCAGACTCTTTGTTGCTCGTCAATCGCTAAAAAAAAAATCTCTAAATATACGTATTGTAACAATACAGTTCTTATTGCTTAATTCCCAGGACATTTTGATGTCTTACTTAATAACTTTTTAGCAATTAGTATGTTACAGTATTAGATCTATTGACTTTATTACGGTTTCTCTCATGTTTCTCATATTTGCCCAAGACAACCGATACATTCGACTTCGCTTAAGAAGAGAGAGAAGAGAGTAGCTCTCTCTTTAATTCATATTAATTTATATTAAATTCATATTAGTTATCTATATAATTTATATATCTCGGAACTTCTTCATTTTGACCGAAAAACAATTAAAACTTAACATCCTCCTTTAAATATTTTACTAAAATAAATGGAGAAAAGCGGTCTATGAACTTCTTAGAACTATATAAAGTAATATATCGATATTTCCAATAGTTATTCTCCAGGGAATCTTCGGATACGTCGTATCGTTCTATTGGTAGAACAACAATCTACACATTGCTTTGCGAGAAATTTATTAATGAAGCATCTTTTTCCTGTATCCTATCGTATCTTCAATGCGAAAGTAATTAAATAAATGAAGCCATGATTTCATAACAGAATGTGTCACATTTCAAAACATTATTAAAAATATAAAAAATTTAAAAAATATAATAGATTATTCTATCTGTTATTACCTCTGATTATCTGTGTAATTGTAAAGTCATCACATCAAAACTATGAGATTATCTATTTTTATTATAATTTTAGGATATATTCATGAATAAATTTTTTATAAAATTTCGATCAATTTTTTTCATAATTCTTTGTTATTTTTTTTACATAATATTATATAGCCCAAATATTCTCAAATATGTCGTGTTCCTATATACACTGCCAGTACTGAAAATTAACAGTTCTCACATAATCTCACGTTATCCTATAGATTTTCAGTACTAGCAATGTATATCGGAACACAACTATAGAAAGTGGAAAGTAGACTACAGTTAACGACTTGATAGCCGAGAAACATCGTTTAGAATAATGACACTTCACAATGTCTATCGCTAAAAATTGTTGCGAATTTTCCTGGGAACTTTCCTAAGTATAATTTTGAAATTTAATAATGTCTTTCATAAATTAGCGAAGAGCAAAAACATTTTGAAACGCTGAATAAGGTACCGGCGTTTACTTATAATACCTACGTGCAAGAACTTTTACTTCTCATTAATTATTGCGGACATTTTTCATATACTGCAGAATATCGTGCGTGTCAATACGCTGATATTAATTATTCCGAAGCTCCTTATAGGGCAGATGGTGCGAAAGCTTGTATGTCGTTGCAGCAGTGACGGAAGCGAGCAATTTGTTGCCGAAAACAGTTTTGCTGAGCTTGACATCAAACGAGTTGAAAGAGTAACGAGGTGCATTCACTTTTTAATATTTAATAACAGGGCCGTAGGGAGAGCGCAATTAGGCTGGCGATGTAAGCCAGCAGAGAATCTGTACGTTACAGCAGTATCGATTAATTTGCAAAATAATAGCGTTTAATTAAATTTCCGAAGTCCCGCGGCTACTAGTAATCTGTTTCCTGATTATTTTACCAAATTTCTAAGAAAAAAAGGATTTCGAATACAACAAATGCATGTGGAATGTGATAATCTCGTGATTTCATCGTGTGCACGTGTTTCTATTTAAAAGTCAGAGGAACCGCATCACACCGGCGTGTTTCAGCAGTGAAAACTATAGCGGCAAAATCGCAAAGTTTTAATGAAACAATATGGTGTTATAAGGGATATCAGGCTCGACAATGTTGTATGGAGTACGTAGGAAAGTTTGACGATACCAAAGTGATAGCGTTATCACGTGTAATACACGGTTCTATCCGCCGCGGAACTTTAAATCGAAAGAGTCGACTATATAAAGAAAGAATATGCACCGAATCTTGTCCGAACGAGTTTCCGATTCATCATAATGCAACGAGCATCTGTATGTATAGTGAACTATCGCTATCACGACTTCCCGAGTGTAATGTTCGATATTCTTATGATATTCGGATTACTTAGCTTGCGCGTCGAATGCAGAATTCAAGCTCAAGTGCATCTCGGGACTATCAGTAATTCTGCCAATCCGGTTACAGAAAGAAATGCGCATTATGACTGTCACGTACATCCTCAAAGGGATTTTATTTCATTCCACAAGATCGATCGAGGATCCAACAATGCGATATAAATTATAAAGATGGGCTTTTTATAACCATAGCCGTGGCTAGAAATATGCTAGAATATGCAAGAAAATACCAAAATTTTTGTATATGTAATATTTATAGCATATTATATGTAGTAAGATTCAAAAGTTTTCGTGTTAAGCACATAAGGTGATAAAACAACTATTTCTATTTTTTAACACGATCATCTTTAATTTTAATATATTTTTTAAAACAATAAGTTAATTTGTCTGTATATAAACTAAAAAAATATTCTGAGTTTTTGTGCTCAAAATTATTTAACACTGCTAAAATTATTTCTTTATCTCTTGTTTTCTTATATCACTAGTAAATTTTTTCCACATAAATCAAATTTCAATTTTGAAAATAAAAAATAATCACTAGAGGCTATATCGAGATTGTAGGGTGGATAATGAAAAAGTTCCTGCAGAGTTAAATAATTTTAAGGATAAAAATTTTAAATATTTTTTGACAGAACACAGAAAAATTAATTTATCGTTCTAAACAATAAAAAACCTATATTAAAATAAAGAGTAATTATAAAAAGTTTATTTTTTATTACATTTTTTATACCCATGAGCTAAAACTTTTGAACGTTATTACATATAATTAAATTTCTCAGGAAAAAATAAAACGACTATGATTTACGCTGCGTGTGATACACAGCTGTTATACAAGAATATAATTTATTATACTGTATATAAATTTTAAAATTTGTCTCTGATCGGTAATAATTTAAAAATATGTGCATATATAATTTACTTATTATCTCATTATTTATCATTGCATATTACTACAAGAAATAACGATATTTTTATTTAATAAAATATTTTGATAATATAGGCGCGTGTCTGTAATCTTACTTTTATAGACAAAAAGTATATTATATCCGTGAAAAGTCTGTTCTTATTAATAAACTAAAACGTCCAATGTATTATTTGCAATACATATAAAATATGTTTTAGAAAATTATTTAAAAATTGTTTGCACATATCATCGATTTTCCACAATTTCCAAAGAATCCACATAATAAGATTTTGTACGTAATGTTGATTTTTTTCTACAATCAGATAGACTTCAGAATCAAAAATAATACTTTATGATTAAGTAGCCAAAATGTCAAAATTAACAAGAACAATTTATATATAAAGTATATAATAATTTTTTTAACAGAAAGAATACATAAAAGAATATTATTATACAGAAAGAATAAATAAAATTTTTACTAAAATTTTTCGTTTATTCGTTGACGCAAGTTTTGCGAGTTAATCTATTATGGATTTAATGATATCGGAAAATATTGAATAAAAACTCACTGCTAAAAGCAGTAGTTTAATGAACATGAAAGTGAATACAAATGGCATTAATCATAGCAATCTCGAAACCGAATCGATTTATTCGGCACGGCGAGAGTCAGAGAAGTTTACCGCCAATAACCCGACACCGAGTGGAAATTGATCGACGCGTGACTGTGATAACTTTGCCTATTACGTGTCGGCAAAGTTTATGGAAAAAGTACGTGTCGCGGCTATCGTCTCGCGAAGAATGCTGTTTAATGTGATAGGGATGATATGTTTGAACGTGATATGGTTAAATGTCACGTTTACATTCTCGATGACAAACAGCAAACTCAGCTTCATTGCGATTCTTCAATATTTTATAAAATGAAGTTACTTTACGCGCATTTCATACTCTAGTTAAAAAATTAG